>NC_034594.1:150713914-150872867 GCF_900095145.1 Mus pahari
ACACACACACACACACACACACACACACACACACACACACACACACATGAAATGTCCACAAGAGTAGAATTTAGGGGTCTGGTTCTACCTCCCAGCCCCATGTTCCCAGAAATAAGACTCAGATTCAAAATATATTCACAAATACCTTGGCCATTTAGCTAGGTTCTTCTCCGACAAGAATCATAACTTAAGATAACACATTTATCTTAATATGTACACTGCCACACAGCTGGTTACCTGTGGTCAGGTATCAAGTATTAGGCTCCTCGCAACTTCCAGAGCGAATCTCCCACCTGGCTCTATCCCAGAATTCTTTCTGCCTCCCAGATGTCCCACCTTCTATTTTCTGCCTAACCCATAGGCCATCAGATATATTATTGACAGGTGCTACATCCATACAGACCTAAGATACTCTCTCTACAAGTGGTTAAACAGCAGAAGCAAGAGCTAGTTGACATATAATGGATCGATGGAAATGATTTGGCCTGTAGATCAGGGATAATATGCCCAAAGTGAGCCAGCAACCCATGTGTCATGACCCAAGAACATGAGGACAACATACACGCTATTGGAGTCCCAGCAGGACAGAAAGACACAGAATGGGGTGGTGAAAAGATTTGAATAAGTAATAGTTGAAAATGTCCCAAACTTGGTGAAAATTTTATAGATCAACTTTGTGGTCAACTGAATGAGAAACGCCCTCTATAGACTCATGTATTTAAACACTTGATCCCCAGTTGGTGCAGGTGTTTGGGAAGGTTATAGAACCTTTAAAGGTGGAACCTTGCTGGAGAAAAGGCATCACTGGGGGTGGCGGGAGGGGGGTTTGAGGCTTTGTGGGCTGGCCTCACTTCTTTTCTCTCTGCTTCCTGCATCCGAATGAAATGTGATCTATTGGTTGTTCACACCGCCATGCCTTCCCCATAACTTCCTCAGAAACTATAGGCCAAAATGACCTCTCTTCTTTCTAAAATTGCTTTGGTCAGGGTATTTTGTCATAGCAACAGAATAGTAACTAATACAAACTTTCAGGTTCTAGAAATTCAGCAAACTCTAAGCAGAATTAACACAGATCCACACCCAGAAGCATCTTTGTCAAATTTCCAAGAAAGAAAAATGTAAAGAGAAGATCTTCAAAGCATCCAGGGAAAAAAGGGACACAAACCAGAACAAGGAACACCCATGATGATGACAGGTAGTACCACTGAGAATTCTACATCCAACTAATTGAGTCCTTAAATGGAGATGCAAGGCAGATAAGCAAATCTGAGAGTATTTGTTGCCACAAGGAAAGGCTGGAGAGATGGGTCAGAGGTTACAAGCAGTTGCTGCTCTTGCAGAAGACCTGGGTTTAGTTCCTAGCACCCACATGACAGCATGACAGCTCACAATCTGCAGCTCCAGATCTGGTAACTATCTTCTGGCCTCTGCAGACACCTGTTGTGCATATGGTATCTTCACACACACACACACACACACACACACACACACACACACACACACACACACACACCCTGATAAAAAACACTTATACACATAAAATGAAAACAAATAAATCTTTAAGAAAGAAAGAAAGATGAAATGAAGGAAGACAGGCAGGCAGGTAGGCTAAAGGGAGTCCTCCAGGCTGAAAGAAAAGAATTCAGTTGGAATTTTGGTTCTACAGGAAGGGAAAAAATCCAGACTTGCAAAACAAACAAACAAACAAAAAACAACCTGGGTAAATACATGAACAAAACCATATTTTTCATAGTTCCATGGGAAGATAGATTGTTTAAAACATAATTTAAACAATCATATTGAGGATTTTTTTTAACGTATAGATTTAAATCATTAGCCCAAAGGACAGAGGTAAAATGGACTTGGGAATGCCCAAAGTGTACATTTTAGTGAAGTCTGCCATGCTAAGAACAGCCCAGGCTAAGTTAAAGATTCATATGAGAGTCATTAGAGCTAGGGATTTAGTCAAAGGACCGGAGAATATGAAGACATTATTCAATTAACAAGAAAGGCAAGGGAGGGGGGATGTAAGATACCAAAATAGGAAACAGACCCATGCAAACAGTAACAGGAAACCCCAAACCACGTCAAGCCAAACACTAAAGACATTCGGATTCTCTAGACCAAATGAATGAATGAATGAATGAATGAATGAATAAATAAATAAATAAACCAAGATCAGTCAAAATTGAACTGTGGTGATGGAGGCCGAAGAGTAACTGCTAATTGTTAATGTGGGGTGGGACTTCTGGAGAGGGGGGGGTCCAGTGAGAAGAATTCACAATTTGGTAGTGGACTATACTAGATTGCAAATATATATATATATATACACACACACACACACACATATATATTTGTTTATTCATGTATGTATTTATTTACTAATGGAATTTTACACTTAAATTTTATGCATTTCACTGTATATAGATTTTACTTAACTCTCTCGAGGAGCCGCCATCTATAAAATTTCACCGACAGAGGGCGCTCCGAGCCCATCGAACGCCGGGGACCGAAGCTACTTTGAGATGCACATCAGATCTCAGGGCTCATCATTCTTCAGGACGGATCGCGCAGCTCCGCAATGGCTCCCCTTTCGACACCCCACCTTTCCCACTTCGGGCTTCACGGGCTCGTCCATTTCACCTGGTCGCATGCTGCTTTGAGGCTGATAAGCCGCGAGTAGCTAATGGCGACGATATTTTCCGTGGCACCTAGGCAGAATACAGATGCGGCTGCAGCCAGCCTGGGCTGCCTGGAGGCTACCAGTCCCCCTAAGGTCTTCGGCAGATATGATCGCGTTAAAATTGGAAGTAGGAACGTAATGGAAACTTCCACAGTGTTCTCAACATCTTCATTTTGACCTTCTCGCCTCGCTTTAGAGGCTATGAAATATCCCGGGTGCACGGGCTGCAGAGGGCGCTGGGTGGGGATGGCGGTGCCCAGGAGGCGCCGAAGGTTCCCACAGGAAGACAGAATGGGGAGGGGGCGTTGCCCGGGTTCTAGCTCCCCAATTATTGTATTCTGCCCCTCCTTTCTCTTGGATATGTCGAAGGAAGACAGCGACTAGGGAAGCCCGAAATGTCCTCCTGCCCCCGCCTAGCCCCAGGCCAGGTCTTTCCGGGGTACCCAGATGCCATTACACCACACGTGATCTCTGCGCCCGGCTGGTCCCGCAGGAGGCGTCTCCCGGGGTGTTAATTAAAGGTCACAACAAAATAGACCTGCCGGCTCACCAGAAGAAATGTCCTCCCGGGAAATGAAAAATGACACCCCGGAGCAGCCACGTGTGGAGCCCGGCGTACGCCGGCTTCCTGCGCTCCGGGGCGCTGCGCCGGGCGGGGGACGGGAATCAGACAGCGGGCGACAGCTGGGTGCTCTGGAGATCCCACAGGTCCGGGTGCTGGCAGGCAACCGTGCAAAGGGGCGAGGGGACGATCCCGGTCCTCGAGGCCGAGCAGCTCGCGCCACACCCCCTCTCCAGGCCCGCGCAGTCCTTCCGCGCGTGTTCCGCGCGACCAATCCCTCAGTTTCCCCAGCCTGGCAGCTGCAGGCTGGGTCCCGGGCTCACCTGTGCGGGTCTCTCGGGAGGTTTCCCTATCATTAACAGGGGCTTGGGCCGGTGGGCGGGCGCGGGGGGGGGAGGTCAAGGTTCCCGGTGCTCAAATCGGGGTCCTGGGGAGGAGGGTCCTCTGGCCCGCTGGGGCTAGGAGGGCGAATCAAGACAAGGTTTGCCAGGCAGGTCTGGGAGAACAAAGGGCGGGGGGTTGGCCCCGGCCTGTTTGCGGACTTGTTTGTGACTCAATCCGTTTGCTCGGCTTTTCAAAGGCAGACCTGCACGCCTTGCCAGGAAGAGACTAGCTCCCGGAGAGGGGGGCGGGGAGGCCCGGGCGCTGTGTTTCAGCGCAGCTCGGCCGGCTCCGAGCTACAGGCTCGCGCGGTGGATAGCACCGGAGCCCCCGGCTGCGGGCCCCTCGCCAGCAACTTCCCCGCCCGGAGCCAGATTTACGACCCCACCCCCGCCCCGGCTGCGCCTGGCGATGCCAGGCCCGAGTGCCGCGCCGTAAATGGATCGCGGCAGGCGAGGCGGCGGCAGCAGCGGCGGCGGCGGCGGCCGGGCGGGCTCCGAGGCGGCGGGGCTGAGGTTTCCTGGGCTCCGCGCTGCTCCCGGACGGACACACGCGTCCTGACCGCGGGCTGCTCTCCGGCCGCGCACAGCCGCCCTCTCCCTGCCCTGCGCGCAACTGTCAGGAGAAAACGGGACGGCGCATATTGGCTCGGCGACACGCCGAGGCTCCTCCCCGAGTCTGGATCCTTATATTTTGGGAGAATTTCTTTGAACTCAGTTAGCGAGCTCGGGGAAGGAGGCAAGTTCCCACCGCCGGCTCGGCTCGGCGAAGGCTCGCCCACCTTCCCTGCAGCAGCCTCCCTGCGTCCTCGCCGCCGTCCTCCTCCTTTTCGGCCCCGCTAGAGGAGAACGCGCGCTGGCCGGGTGGAGGAAAATGCTAGCGATCTGGATGTGACCGTGAAGAGAGGACGCGTGGCTGGAGGAGGCAGAGAGATGAGAAGACCCATTATTTGAGAACCACCAGCCGCTCCAACCTTTTCTGAAAATTGGTGCTATTACTTCTGGGGTCCATTTGCTTTTATTCTTCCCAACCCCCCATTAAGAAATCTTGACTTGAGGACCAACCCCTACCACGAGGGGGGACTCCTTCTGGGTTGGCAGACCTTTTGGATGTAGCCTTGTGGGAACATTTAGACCCTTTCCTCTGGAAAAGCCACCATGAATTCGGTAGCTGGAAATAAAGAGAGGCTTGCGGTCTCCACCAGGGGCAAGAAATACGGGGTAAGTTGTGGCGGTGTCCACGCGGAGATGCGTTCCCAGGGACTCATCTGGGCGGGTGTCCTCTGCTTCCCGGGAGCCGGCAGCGGATGCAGGGTCCCCAGCTCTCGTGTGCACCGGCGTCCCCACGGCCGGCGGGGCCGTGCGTGCGTGGAGGCGGGTCTGCAGCTCGCCTGGCTACGGGAATGTCTTCGGCCCTTGGTTCCTCCCTTTCCTCACACCCTTAACTTTTGCAGTATTTCGGGACTTGCAGACAGAGTTAAGCCGAGGGGAGGGTTTCCCAGGAATTCCTCTGCTTTTCCCTCGGATCGCTGCCCCGGAGCAGGGAGCCGGTTTGCTTTACCTGGGGGACCTGGGGTGGGGGCTGTTCCCCGAAAGAGTAAACATCCAGAAGTCACAGTCACCCACACTGGGATAGGGTGTTCTAGGACTGTGTACCTAGGCCCTTGCTGGGGTGGATACCGGGTTGGAAAGAGTGGGGCGCTGGATTTCTGGGTGTTCACGCAGAAGCTGCAGGATAT
Source organism: Mus pahari (assembly GCF_900095145.1). Taxonomy (NCBI): domain Eukaryota; kingdom Metazoa; phylum Chordata; class Mammalia; order Rodentia; family Muridae; genus Mus; species Mus pahari. The sequence continues at coordinate 150,719,279 of NC_034594.1, forward strand.
CCACACCCCGCAAGCTCTTGTGCTGACCCCAGGAGGAATGGAGGGGGACCTGCGCGCGGTCACTCTGGCGAAGGTGGGTGGGACAGGACTTCCTTAAGGATTGGTCACTTGAAGGATGGAGATAGATGGAGGGCAGGTTCTCATCAGTGTGGGCAGGACGGCGACCCCACCACCACCCCAGCCCTCCGCCGCACGGGAGACCGGGTGGCCCTGCAGGGCCTGACGCCGCGCGTCTCTCCCGCAGGTGAACGAAATGTGCTCGCCCACCAAGCCCTCAGCGCCCTGCTCTCCTGAGAGCTGGTACCGCAAGGCTTACGAGGAGTCGCGCGCCGGCAGCCGGCCCACCCCGGAGGGAGCAGGCTCTGCGCTGGGCTCATCGGGTACCCCGTCCCCGGGCTCGGGCACCTCGTCCCCGAGCTCCTTCACCGGCTCTCCGGGACCCGCTTCTCCGGGCATCGGTACCAGCTCGCCCGGCTCCCTGGGCGGCTCACCGGGCTTCGGCACCGGCTCCCCGGGCTCGGGCAGCGGCGGCGGCTCCTCCCCCGGCTCCGATCGCGGCGTCTGGTGCGAGAACTGTAACGCCCGCTTGGTGGAGCTGAAGAGGCAGGCTCTCAAGCTGCTGCTGCCGGGACCCCTCCCGGGCAAGGTGAGCTACTGCGGGGTGCTCTGTGGGAAGCTGCGCCCCACCTTAGGATGCTGCCTTGAGGCGCCCGGGTGTAAGGCCCCTAGCTGAGCACCCGGCTTCGCGGGGCCAGGGAATGCCCCCAGTGGGTTAGCCATACAGGTTCTCCCTACCCTGTCTTCGATTCTGCAGCAGCATGCCAAAGGGGGCAGTAACAGCCAGCTGCTGTTTCAGGTTCCAATGGCTTATTTGTGGCTCTACCTTCCCTGCATCACAGAAACACATTTTCCAAAGCCAGCATTTCTCTCTTAACACTCCATGTGTCTACTTGAGGAATATTAAGAGGTGGCCCGCTGTAAGAGCTGAGCTACATCCTGGCCTGTTCCTGGACTTATTTAATAAGCACATTGGTTCCTCCATAGCAACCCTGTCTGCGTGGTTTGAACGGCCTGGAGCCCCCAGAGCAGAACACAATGCAGTTGTATTTGCACAGTTGGGTCCAAGTACTATCACATGATAATATTTACTCATCCACTTCAAAGAGTTTTTATCAGTGGTTCGAGAGAAACATCAAGAAAACTGCATTAGTGGGGAGGTTGCTGACACTGCTCAATGACATTTTCTGGCTTATTTTTTTGTGACTTTTGAAATGAAATATTGTGATTTCAAATAGCGGGGCTTAGGAGAAGCCACATCTGCTTGCCTCTTCTGCGTATCCATGCACACACGTGGATGTTTTGTATACCAGGGTTCAGTTACACAGACAACCACAGACTGCTGTAAAATTTAAAATGGGAAAAGTTGCCCCCCGGGAGAATTGGTTTTATAAATCTAGAACTTATCTCAAGAATAATTAACTCTGGGTTATTGTCAATTTGGCATTTTTGTCGTTCCTTCATTAATCTTCCAGGACACTGCAAGAGTAAATCTCAGGGCCAGGATCCTCTCTCAGCCTTGCATGCTACGCTGTCTCCATTTAACACCTTTGCCCAAACATAGACCTATTTTCTTTTTTTCCCATTAATATTCCTTGATTTCCCACCCAGCTCAAAGTACAGCCCCCGAGCCAGCAGGTCCTTGAGGGCGCTATCCTTCTCTGAGGAGAGCTTATCTTCTGATGAATCCACAGTCCATCATGTGTTCTCATCTGTGTCGAGTGTTAGGAAGAAGGGACTGTGGAATGGGGTGAGAAAACCTCTATGGATATAGATTTGAGAGCTCCTGGTGCTTGAGATGTGACAATGGCTGATATTTGTAATCCTAATAAGTCACAGGCCACCAAAATTATCTCAGAACATTGAAGTAGGGGTTCTTCATGGTATTGTTTGAATATTCCTCTTATGCAAGAGTAGAGAAGCACCAACTCTTATCCTAAAAAAGGGAGGGGGAAAAGGAACACAGACAGGAAGAAACAAAGGTTGAAGCTTAAGCACACGCGCACGCTTGGTGATTTATGGGGTCATGTGAGAGACGGGTGCCTTTGTTTTGGTTAAAGCCACCTGGAAAATTCATTTCACACTGCTTAGAAGGCAGTGCCATAAATGTTCAGATTTTATTTATTGGATGAAATTAAAATGATATGAAACTGATCATATTGTAGAGGGAGCGATGGCTCCAGATGCAGCCAAGTCCTGGACACACCAAGTCTCGGTGCTCTATGATCCAGGGGCATTGAAAGGAGAGCTATGAGTCTGGGGACGGTCACTGATCACGTTAGAACATCATACACAGTTGCCAGAGTTGCATCAAGACATTAGTATTGCGGGATTTAGCCAGGAATAAGGATGCTTTGGTTAGCTCATTGATAGCAAGTGAGCTATGGAGCCTTAGTATGAACCACCTACTGATCTTCGGGACTGATAACTTCAGGGATTGTGTAAATGGTAAGCACTGTCACCTTCTAATTAGATTTCTATAACATCTTTAACTTTTGTAGCATTGTGATCAAACGAATGCCAAGTTGTCTGGTGCCCTCTGTGTGGTGGGTCCTGTCCAATGGAGACAAGGCATTTCTTCTCAGTGCTAGCTTTATGAGCAAACTGTAAGTGCTGATTTATGAGTGGAACCTCCGTAGCCTGCAGGCCCTGAAAGAGTTAAGTTTCGGTAGAATAAGGGATGTCATTGTGACCCCAACATGTAATTCGCCCCAGAGAACAAGAGTCTGGGAAGATAAAGACATGTTTTTGAGGGATAATTAGCAAAAGGCATTTTCATAATTCACTTAAGATGCTTAACCATATTTGGGTAATATTTTCACAAATAGAGTATTAAATCGTATTAGGTAGTATGAAAAACCTTCTGCATAGTCATTCAGAAGTCAGAGGCAGAAGAGCAGGTCCTGAAATCCGTTACTTCAGAATGGGTTTGGCTTTTTTTTTTTTTTTTCCAGCACTGATTTATTTTGCAGTCTTAGTGAGTCAGTTTCACATTTTAATACAATATGTTTTTTTAAAATTAATTCTTTAGAATCTCGTCCCATTTTTAACGTTCTCATCAACAAAGCAATGGAAAACCAATGGTTCAGATGGTTGGAGTGTCTGTCACAAGGCGAGGTTCAAAAAGTGTTTCTGTTCTTCTGAGAGAGATATGAAATTGACGTTTATCTAGTAGACAGTATCCTGGAGGTTTCTGGTTTACAGAATCAGGCTGTTGTAACGCCCACGGTCACGTTAAATCTGATGAGCTCATTCCTTCATCCCTCTGCTGTTAGATGATTCCCCTCAGCGTGCTCGTTGCTGGTAGCAAGCTCTAGAGAGTTGCCCTCCATTTATTTTGGGGACAGCTGGGTGAGGTGAGGTGATGAAGTATTAGTCTCTGGATTGAAGACTGCCTTTGGTGCTCCAAGAGCTGCCGTCTGAGTCTCAGCATTCATTCTTGAGAGTGTATGGCGTCTGGAAGACTGGGCTCTGGGCTTTAGGGTAGAGACCAGTTCTGTGACCACTGGAGGATAAGGCTTCATGTTAGACCATTATGAGACTTGGATGTAGCTGGGTCACCGGGTAAAGGATGATAATGTTGACAGAAGCAAGAAGAGAGAAAGATGGTGATGGTAATAACTTGAGTTTTCTAGAGAGGGGATCAAAAGGAGAGGCAGATTCAGCCATAAACCTGATGGTTGCAGGTTATCTCAAAACCCAGAAAGTGAAAAATCTGCTCTGAATTCATCCTCTCAGGAGCAGCTTAACTGGGCAAGGAGATGTGCCATCCTGGTGTCAGGCCGTAAACCCTTCTGATTGACTTTTACTGCCTCAGTAAGACAGTGCTTGCCAGTTTATAACCTTTCTTTTTTTAGCATTCGTTAAGTGGAAGTGCTCAGATAAAACAGAAGTCTGGGGCTGTGGAAAAGTGTGGGTTCTTTAGGGTAGCACTGTCCTTTTTCCCACTGTCATGTTTCACTGTGTAAATATAGAACATTTCCTGCATTGTGGTGAGCATGCTTTCCCGTTTTCATAGACAGTCAAGGCACTGAGCCAGAGAGAGCAGCCAAGGAACGAGCCTCTCCTTTTTTTGAGCTAACCTAGATCATTCTGATAGCTGTGACAGAACCTTTGAATTGACAGTGGAAAGCCCACGACACATCAGCCTGAGGAAATTCCCTGGAGAAAGCAGGAATGTTCCAGGTTGGGCAAAGGTTATCTGACATCTGCCAATTTCCATACCCACAAAGGAAAATCTCTTATGTAAAAGAAAGGTCCAGAACTATGGTCCTATCTGATTGTTTTTTTCTCCTCAGTCACATATTCTGAGTCCATCTATGCCCCAGAAATATCAGCAAGATTAGCCAGACATCCTGAGACGGGTGACCCAGGAATAACAGGGATGAAAGAGAAGAATGTCTGCTGGGTTAAAAAACACCAAACGTGAGCTCTAAATAGCCAGAGCCCAAGAAAGTCTAGACTTTGGGAGATATAAATAAATATTTCTGTATTTTGCCAGTTCCAAAAGAGGAAGGAATATGAAAAATAACTTTAAAAGTAACCCCTAAAGCCATTGTAGTATTCTGTATAGATAAACTAGACTTTACATTTGAAATATTTACTAATAACGAAGGAATTCCAAACAAATTTCCCTTACTCTAAGAACACATCTTTAAAAAGCACCTTCAGAATCCTTTTCATTTTGAAAGTATTTAAAAAACATTTCTTTACTGGGGGCGGGGGGACTGGGTGTTTAAGAGTACTGGGTGCTCTTCCAGGGGACAGGGGTTCAATTTCCAGCTCCTTCATGATGGCTGACAGCTGTCTATAACTCCATTTCCAGGGGCTCCAACGCTCTTCGGGGCTCTGGAGGCACAAGGTGTGCAAGTCGTGCACAGGCATATGTGCAAGCTTTTTTCCTTATTTTCAAACACGTGCACAGTGGGATGTGATCATATTTGTCTCCCATTGGCTCCCCTCTCCTTTCCTCTCCCCAACGCAGTCCCATCCCAAACTCAACGCTCTTTTTTCTTTCTTTCTTTCTTTCTTTCTTTCTTTCTTTCTTTCTTTCTTTCTTTCTTTCTTTCTTTCTTTCTTTCTTTCTTTCTACAACCACTAAGTCTAGTCAGTGCTGCCCATATGTGCTTGGCTGTGGGGCCATCCACCGGAGTGTGGGAAACCTACCAGCAGCCACATGAGAGAGAGAGAGAGAGAGAGAGAGAGAGAGAGAGAGGAGTGATTCTCCCTTCCCTAGCAATACCCACTGCCAACAGCTCCCTAGTATGAGGGAGAGCTTTGAGAACATCTACCTCAGTTGATGCCTGAATTCTACCAGTCTTGGCCTTGTGTAAGTCCTGGGCAGGTAATCACAGCTGCTCTGAATTCACGGTTGGGATAGCCGTGGTATCTCCAGAAGACAGGATTTCACAGTGTCCCTTCTTGTCTTCCGGCTCTTTGAAATAAAGGGGCAGCTGGTACCTAGCAACAGTGATGGAGAAGTCCTGGAGCATTTATCATTTAAGACCCCCAGAGTCATCTCCAGAGTTTATCAAAACATTCCCAGTGGAGCCAGGCGGAACCCAATTTCTTCCTCAACAACATTTCATTTTGCCGGACTTTTAAGAGCAATACCAACATGGTCAGTTTTGGGAGTGACTTAATTCATTTGAAAGATTCTCCAACTAGTAATCACCCCCCCTCCCCATTCTAGACAAGATTATTACATGACAAATGTGATTTTTAAATGTCTGAGGCTGGTAGTTTGTCAGGGTTTGTAATGATTAAGCCAATTAAAATTTAGGTCAGTTGCTCTTTGGTGTTAAGTCACAGACCATACCAATCATCTGCTGATAACACGAGAGCAATGATGGATGATTGACAGTTGTCTCTGTGTGCCCAGCAGTGTGCCAAGATTGACAGACAGTCTCATAGCCAAATAAAGATGCGTGTGATTTCTTTGTCTTGGAGTTATAGGCGCTTATTGTGGTTATTATGGTCAGTCACACACATGTACATAGCACACACATAGACATGCATGCACACTTACACACATAACATCCTGACCCCAGAAAAGGAGCCTGTAGCTGGGTACTCAGGGTCACATGCATACATTAGCCTTCCCTGCCATTCTGTCCCCAGAGATTACAAGCTGGCGAGTGGTGTGGGTCTCCCTTCCCTTCAGTATTATTTTACCATTGTCGGCTCATAGGCACCCTTCCTTCCCTTATAGCCTGTTGAGTGGTTCCATTGGGTTGAGGAACTCCTCGTTGAATGGGCACTCTGGTGAACTTCCTCACTTCTGCACATCAGTGTGAAGGAGCCCATTATCATTACATCCACTGGTAGAGGTGCCGAAGGGTGGGGTGCATCTGGGATCCTCAGTTACGTTTGGAATGTTTATGGAAACATCATCCTATCAGTTTTCATATATCATCCTTCTCTGGCTGTTGTCTTTGGGCCTTCTCAAGAAACCCCTCTGGAGAAAAATGGCCATTGAATACTGAGTAGAAAGGCATCCATCAGAGGGAGTTTCTTTACTTCCTTAATTAATGTTTTATTCTTTTTGTTTTTGAAAAAGTGTTGCATTTAGCCCAGGTTGATCTTGAACTCACTATGTAGCTAAGGTCTATCCCCTATCAAACACCTTGCAAAGCTTCTTTTTTATTAATTATTTTAATTTTTTAATAATTAAATGGTGTAGTATTGGCACACAGGAAACAGAAAATATTCAATAGAAAACAAAATATAGGAGTGGACTTAAGGACAACTGAAAATTTGGTCTGTGATTGTAGTAGTGTCTCTAACCAGTGGTGGGGAAATGGGTGTTTTATTAAAAGGTTTGGGAAAAACTACATAGATCAATATTTTAGAAAACAAGAAATTGATCTATACAGTTCATTATATACCCAGAAGATCTCCCAGTGGGCCAGAGAGCTAAATACTAAGTATTATAGAACAACAGATTTATACTACACTCCCAGCCTTTGCAGGCAAATATTCCTTGGACATTTCCACTTTGTTTAGTGCCTTGTGTTGTGTCCATGAGTGGGAGAGGGTGAGGGTCAGAGGTCAAGGTCAATGTTAGGTGTCTTTAGCCTCTTTCTGACTTTGGTTTTGAGCCTGGGTCTCTCATTCCAAAGCTCACCAGTTCTGCTGAACTGGCAGTGGAGCCTCCTACCTCTGTCTTCCCAGACCTGAGATTACAGGCATGTGCCTGCCTTCCCAGGCCTGGGGTTACAGGTGCGTGCCTGCCACTGTGCCTGGGTGCTTTACTCAAACTTAGTTTCTTATCCTTGCAGGGCAGGGTTTCACTGACTGAACCATCTAAGGAACAAGTACCATAACCTACCAAGTTCAATAATAATAATAATAATAATAATAATAATAACTTTAAAAATGTCTGAGTACTTTATCTGCATGTACGCTTGCATACCTGAAGAGAGCATGAGATCCCATTACAGATGGTTTTGAGCCACCATGTGGTTGCTGGGAATTGAACTTAGGACCTCTGGAAGAGCAGAGCAGCCAGTGGCCTTAACCACTGAGCCATCTGTGTAGCCCTACCTAGTACTTTTAATACAAATCATCATCACTGTTTTCCTGGTCATGAGCTCTCCTTGAATTCCTGCTATCAAGCTGATTCAGTCATGCTGCATTAAAAAAATGCTACCGGATTCAACTTGATAATACATTATTTATTGTTTTGTTCTTTGATAGTCATATACCAATGATCATTTCTGATTCTCATTCATGTACCAGTGTAGTATTATATTATGAATAAAATATGAAAAAGTATTAAAATTCCTGCCTGGAGCAATACACAGTTTGCTCTTAGAGACAGACACCATGAGAGTCACACTGCGGCATATCAAGAGAGCAATTGAATTGCTCAGGAAGCTTAGGGGGTGGGTAGGAAATGACTTTAAAAAGATGGGTCGGATAGGAACATACTGAAGCGGAGATGTTCCAGGTAGAGGGAAGGGCGAAGGGGGTTACATACACAGGATAACTTAAGTGATGTATTGTTCTCTCTCTCTCTCTCTCTCTCTCTCTCTCTCTCTCTCTCTGTGTGTGTGTGTAATGGGCTGGAGAGGTGTTAAGGGAGGGAATTGGGAGTCTTGTGAGAAAAAAGAATCAAGATTTTCTCTGTAGCAATGGGCAGACATTGGAAAGTATCCAGGAAGGGGTTGAAATATCAGTTGTGTATTGTGAGAGAGGGTGTCTTGTGTACCAGTGTCCCAGAGTCCCATTAGGGCACCTTCCACAGTGGTGCGGGTGAATTATAGAGACTGAATTGAAGTGATAGTGATATGAATGAGATGTTAGGAAAGTCATGGTTTCTGCATATATGGGTGCTCATATAAGGCACAGGAAGTATTCACTCTCCACGCATCAGATAGAGAACACAGGTATTAACACAGTAATAACACAGTAGAGTTTGCTACTGGTGGTGGGAGTGGCTATGTGTAACAGAACTTGTTGGAGTTATCTAGAGTTTGAGGTTAAATCGTCCATTGGGTCCAACTGGGGTCTCTAGAATCCAGCTGGGTTCTCTAGGGTCCATCTGGGTTCTCTAGGGTCCATCTGGGTTCTCTAGGATCCAGCTGGGGTCTCTAGGGTCCAGCTGGGGTCTCTAGGATCCAGCTGGTGTCTCTAGGATCCAGCTGGGGTCTCTAGGATCCAGCTGGGGTCTCTAGGATCCAGCTGGCGTCTCTAGGATCCACCTGGGGTCTCTAGGATCTGGATCCAGCTGGGGTCTCTAGGATACACCTGGGGTCTTTAGGATCCACCTGGGGTCTCTAGGGTCCAGCTGGTGTCTTTAGGGTCCAGCTGGAGTCTCTAGGATCCAGCTGGAGTCTCTAGGGTCCAGCTGGGGTCTCTAGGATCCACCTGGGGTCTCTAGGATACACCTGGGGTCTCTAGGATACACCTGGGGTCTCTAGGATCCAGCTGGCATCTCTAGGATCCACCTGGGGTCTCTAGGATCCACCTGGGGTCTCTAGGATCTGGATCCAGCTGGGGTCTCTAGGATACACCTGGGGTCTTTAGGATCTACCTGGGGTCTCTAGGGTCCAGCTGGTGTCTTTAGGGTCCAGCTGGAGTCTCTAGGGTCCAGCTGGGTGTCTAGGATCCAGCTGGAGTTTCTAGGGTGGGTTTTGATGTGGAGACATGGATCTTGGAGTTGTCACAAAGAAAACGGCTGCGGAATGCACAAATGGTATGAGCTCTGTGTATCTGAGGTAGGCTCATTAGCAAACTGAGCATAAACCATAAGCATTGGCCCCAAAGGAACAGGAAGCCCAAGGGATTGGGAAGACATTAGGTTAGAAAAGAGGGAGACAAAAAGTTGGGGACAGCATATGGTGTCATGGAAACCAAACTAAGAGTTTGGGGGACCAGGATGGTGGGAAGCCCTGAACTTGGAAGGAATCAAGGAGTCACGAGTCCATGGAGTTGGCTACTAGGAGGTTATGGGAAATCTTGGCTTGAACAGTTTCTGGCATCTTAGAGAAAGATAGTGAATGTCAGTGTGTCCAGTGGTGGATGGAGAACTGAGATATCTGAGGCATCTCAGCTGCGAGGATATGAGGGGTGCCATTCCTGATGGTCTTTTATGTTATTAAAATGAAACCCGAGATAGCAGCTGCTGATACAAAACCAGCCTTATTCAGTTGTGTGACCAGGGGCAGGCTACTTGGGTTTTTTGAAATTGGTAATTCTGTTCAATAGTGATAGGACCCCACCTCTCAGGTTGTAGCAAAGGTCATGTGATTGTGAGATAATGTTGAACTACCATCTTGTGTTCTTATACTCCAAAGACTTTCCCAGAAGAATTGAATACAGTGAAAGCCAATGTCCTTGTGCCTTCCGTCCATCCTCCCCTTCTGTTGTTAATGACCCCGACACCAACATGGAGACAGAGATACAGCTCTGGAGAAAATGGAGTCATTCAACTCTTTCCATCTTCCTTCATCTCCAAGTCAATGACACCCCCAACCCCCCTCCCCCATTCATCCACCTGTAGGCATCTCTCTCCCTGGGAACAGTTCAGGTGCTCAGTTGGCGAAGGTGGCTACTCCTTATAGCCCAGTTGCCATGAATATGGATTGGGAGTCTTTGTCATAGATGGAAATCCCTCCTGAGAGCTCCTGCCCTGCTCCGAGGCCCCAAGGGAGGAGTGCAGCAGTGGCGTTTGGCATTTTGGGCCCTGGTGAATGAAGGAGAACAGATTTCCTTCAGTGACTGTGCATGCTGCATGCTGATCTATCCAGCACCAGGAATTCAACTTATCTGCTTTCCAATCCGGTTTTATCTTTCTCAGACAGTTTTCTTTGCAGTTTTACTTCGCTGATTCTGTTGCATTGATTCCAGCCAGACCCTGTGAAGACGGCTGGAAATAGAGATGACACCCTCCTCCACTTGGCCACATTTCCCACACTGGTAGCAGCTGTTAGTCGGAGTGGACAAGGAAGGCAGGGTGCTTGTAAACCTTAATATAAAGGGAGGGCATGCTCTGGATGTTGCAGACATTCTGGGAGGCTCTGGACTGAGCAAGCGACTGCGAGGACTGTATCCTAGGGTGCCGAGGGTGTCACGGACTAAATTGCGGCTCTTATTATTTTCCCTCCTCATTCCTGATTGCTGGTCGGTACTGTTGCCGACCACCAAGATTTGGAAAGCTCTTTTAGCTCCCTACATAGCAAGCCTCTCAGGTCTTTGATGGTCATTACAAATATCTGCTCTTCAAAATATAGATTTTTTTTAAGCTTAATGATTCTTTTATTTCCTCTGAGTGATGCCTGAGCTTTGTAACTGCTTAGTGGAAGATTTCTCTTTTTTTTTCTAGGCTAACACAGTAGCTGAGGGTATTGAGGTGTGTATATGGTGTAATTCTCTTCCTTAATCAGCTGTGATGAGCAGCTACACACTCCTAAGAAACACTGCCAATTTGTGTCTAATGGCTGCCTTTGAGGTATATCATTGGCCCCCTCCCCTGACTCCTCGGGGTGGGGTGGCTTCATGCAGCAATGGGAGACCTCTTTGGTACCTGACAAAAGGTCAAAATGAATAGGGCAGCGGCCGAGAGCTGTTGGGCTGTTTAACTGAAAGGTTATTCAGAAAATAAACTGTGGAATTTGGAGACCCACTACCAATCACCACTGTTTAAGAAAAATAACCTGCTGGCCTAGCTGTGTGTTTGGAGCAGGTGTTGTAAGTCCCAGAGATCGGTGCAATCCCAGATAGGTGAGTTGCATTGTCTGGTCACGGAGGTACAGTGTGGTTTCCAGCAGAGTTAGCATTGGGACCTTAGGATAGTTGGTTGTCTCTCTGTCTCTCTGCCTCCCTCTCTCCCATACCCCCTCTCTGCCTCCCCTTTCTTTGCTTTCTTCCTCTTTCTCCTCTTCTCCCTCTTCTTCCTCCTTTGTCTTCTTTTCTTTCCTCCTTTGGTGTTGGGCACCCAATCCATGACCTTTGAACATTGGGCAGATTTCTCCCATAGACTGAGAACAGGAGTCAGCAGTACTCTCCCATAGACTGAGAACAGTACTACTCTCCCATAGACTGAGTCAGCAATACTCTCCCATAGACTGAGAACAGCACTACTCTACCATAGATTGAGTCAGCAGTACTCTCCCATAGACTGAGTCAGCAGTACTCTCTCATAGACTGAGTCAGCAGTACTCTCCCATAGACTGAGTCAGCAGTACTCTCCCATGGACTGAGTCAGCAGTACTCTCCCATAGACTGAGAACAGGAGTCAGCAGTACTCTCCCATAGACTGAGTCAGCAGTACTCTCCCATGGACTGAGTCAGCAGTACTCTTCCATGGACTGAGTCAGCAGTACTCTCCCATAGACTGAGAACAGGAGTCAGCAGTACCCCCAAGTCCACGAGTCTCTCGCTCGAGTCCCAGAAGGACAGGCCTGGCATGTCTTAGATGGGGTTTTGGTTAAGCCAAGAGCCTGACGCTACTTAGCAGGCTGCCATGCCACAGAGCGGTGGTAGAGGTACCATAGACGGATAAGGTTTGCTTGCTTCTTTCTGTGCTGGCCATGGACCCTTGGGCCTCGAATATGCTGAGCACACACTCTTCCGATGAGCTTGTCCCTAGACCCACTGTGCATGGTTTTTGTTTGTGTGTTGTTGTTGTATTTAGGGTCTTGCTATGTAGCCCTGACTGCTGATCTTCCTGTCACTGCTTCCGGTTACAGAAGTGTGCCTTTATACTTGACAGCCCCCTCCCCGCCCCCATCCCTAATCCATTTGCTGTCTCCTCTGTTGCTTGTAAACAAAATAAACTTAGACGATCATGAGTACAGTTGATTTTAAGAGATCAATTTGGTAAGGAGTATTTTAGGGAAAGTACAGCCTACCAGGCTGTGAAAGGGCTGCTTATCATTTATATTAAGAATACCTGTGCTATTGATTAGGATTTAGTAATAATACAGGGGAGTTTTTCTCTCTCTTGGTAGTTTAGGAATGAACATGAGGACTCTAAACATTGGGATCATCATTAAATTAAAACCTCTTCTGCCCATGACTCCCCTGTCTTGATTCCCCTTCTGTTTGCATCTTCAAATGTCTAGACACATCCCCACTGTTAAGCCAATATTTACATATTTATAACCTGCACATCCGGGGCCTGCCATTAAGGCTTCTGTCACATTTAATGCTGCTGTCTGGGGAAAGGACGGTGAAGCTAGTTGCCTGCTGGGTCATCAGGGTCCATTCAGTTACCTTCAACTCCGGTTTTCTTCTTTATCTCTAGCCCAGGATGTCTCTGTAAATAGCCTACCTCCTGGGGACTCTTTTGCTAACTCTTATTTCAAATACAACATTCTGGGTTTCCATCCAGATACAGCTGAGGGGGCCTAACGTTAAGAGCAAAGCTGCATTTGGCTTTTGTGAGCCCAAAGTATGCTGGGAGCTTAAGTAGAGTTGAGATCATTCCAGGGCAGCAGGTGCTGGGCAGATGCCCCTGTCACTCCTCATCGTTCCATGGTGTTCTCTGTGTGCCTGTAAGTACAGTAGCCATGGAGCCTCCCAGGGACAGACTCTGGCTCAGTGCTCTGGCCTCTGCATAAGTGACCCTCCTCATTCCTTCGGCTGATTCTGCCCTTAGCTGCCGGACGCTCACTTACTCTCCTTTGCCCCTAAATTTATTGATGCAATTAGGTCTGAAATTCCCAGGGTGCTTTGTGACAGACTATATGCGTGTCTGTGTGTGTCGTGTGTGTGCCTATGTATGCATATTTGGCATGTGCATATGCATTCGTTGTGTATGTGTACATGGTTGTTGTGTATGTAAGATGTGTGTGTCGTATGTGACTCATGTGTGTGACCTATGTGGTATATATGTGAGAGGTGTGTGTATGTCTGTGTCTGTGATATTTGTGGTATGGATCTGAGATAAGTATGTGTGTGTGTGTGAGGTGTATGTGAATTGTGTGTGATTGGGTGGTTGCAGTGTATGTGGTATGGGTGTGGGATGTGTGTGTGTAGGGTATGTGTGTGTGTTTGTGGTGTGGATATGGGATGTGCGGATGCAGTTTATATGATGTGGATTCGCGAGAATGTGTGTGGTGTGTATAGTATGTATGTGAGTATATGTGAGTTGTGTGTGTGTATATGCATGTGGTATGTGTATGTGTGTGTGCTTTCAGAGCACTAAAGGGATCACAGAGGTTTATGAATCGGTGGACATCCTGTCTCAGGTTTCAGATATCGAGAGGGTAAAGGTTTTATTGGAGGTCAAGGCAGCTAATAAAGTGAGCTGTGCAGTTAAGAGTGTATTCATCCGAGGACGGCTGAGGGAGGAAGCCGGGGGTAGCTGCAGGTTGGCCTGTGATGGCTTTATGAGATGTATGTATGTATGTATGTATGTATGTATGTATGTATGTATGTACCCAGGGTGGAAAACTCAATACAAAGGCCTGGTTTTAATATGCCTGATTGGGCCTTCTGCTTCCTGCATGGGGCATCCACCAGGGGAAGGAAACCAAGGGTTGTGGGCTTTGTGTGGGAGTTGATTTATCTTTCTATAGGGTGCGTGTAGTTTCCAGTGATTCCAGTCATACCCTTTATGGTGGTTCAGGAGGAGGCGGTGAGAGCTTAATGGAGGCGTAGGAAGCTCGCATTGGCCATGTAGAGACCCTCGGGCTTCCGAGTTCCACTGTAGTTTCCACAGAATTTGTTTCTGCTGATATTTTGCCCACCCATGTCTGTCTCCTGACCTGCACCCGTGCTTGTCACTAGTGATCCATCAGTGTCTGGCTTTTGGTTTGTTCCGTGCATGCAGTAGATATTCCTTTGTACACACAGTACATATGAATTCCTTTTTGAAGTTAAATTCTCTAAAGTTTTTGATGAAGGAAAGGGTAAAAACACGGCCAATGATCCCTATCCTCTGACAGGTAATGAAGCTGCTGCTGGGTGAGGGGAAGCGGCCGGCTGGTGATCTACAAAGGTAGAGGTGATGCCCTGGGCAATAGTGCTGGCCTATTGACATGGCCTCTTAGTCTCTGAAGAGAAAGCTGCAGTGGCAGGAGGCGCCCTTCTCCGAGGCAGAGCCGGGTGTCTGAGGGCTGGCTCTCTGGGGTCCTTGAGGAGTCTTTTGTCCACATGTTCCTGGTTTTGCTCGGTCATCTGCTCTCAACTTCATTTTGCCCCTTAGAGAGGAAAGGGATGCAGGGATGCCCGAAGGCCTGAATGCCTGCTGGAGGCTTGTAGAAATGGCTCCTGGGTCTCTCAAAGAGCAAACTTAATCATCACTGGTCAGAAACAGGCGGAGCAAGGATGGTTACCTCAGGGTGCACAGTGGAATTTGTGAGCTGGGCGGCTGGATCCATTCATTTCCTTCAGTTCTCAGAGTGCCTGAGGGGTAGGCCCTTGCCTCCTCATGGCTGCTCTCTGCTTCACACTCTTTCTCCCTCTTCTTCTGTGTCCTTTCCCATGGCAGAAAAGACTGGCTTGCTGTTTAGAATCTCTTTAATGAGGGTCTGTATTCCCTCTGTGAGAGTGCGGTGGCTTGAATAAGAATAGCCCCCGTAGGCTCATATACTTGAATGCTGTGCCGTCAGGGAGTGGCACTGCTTGAGAAGGACTAGGAGGTGTGGCCATGATGGAGGAAGTGTGCCACTGGGGGTGAGCTTTGAGGTTTCAAAAGGCCAACTCAGGCCCAGGGTCACTTTCTCTTCCTGCTGCCTTCGGATCAAGAAGTAGCTCTTAGCTACTGCTCCAGCATCATGTTTGCCTGTGTGCTGCCGTGTTCTATATGTGATGACGATGGACTACACCTCTGAAACTCTAAGCAAGTGCCCAACGAAATGCTTTCTTTCATAACATTTGCCTTGGTCATGGTGTCCCTTTACAGCACTAGAACAACGACTGAGAGCTTTGCCATCCTCTTGACATAATCTCTATGCTTCTGCTGTCATCCGAGGGACGGGGATGGTTTCGTTTTTCATGTATGACTTTTGGGGAAACATGAACACTCTGCCTACTGCATCCAGCAGAAGTCACCCATTGAGGTTCAGACCCCTCAGGCCACCTCAGTGACTGTGACTGCACTGTCTCTGTCCTATGTGATGTGATAGCACACGACTGCACCCTAGATGCTGGTTAGGAGTCTGGAAGGGCAAGGAGATGTCTCCTGCATTAGGAACTTCAGACTCCCATAGGGTCTGGAGGGCAGAGGAGGACAGCACAGCCGGCCCTGAGTCTCTCAGTGCTGAGCATGAAGCAGGTGGGGAGAGTTGATGCACGGGCACTTCAGACACTTTGTTGGCCAACACTGAATTTCCTAAGGTTCCCACAGATTCTCAAGACATTTCTGGTCCCAGGTCATGCTTTTCAGCCTCAGTTTTGCAATGGGAAGCTGTCCCTCTCTACTGCACAGGTAGATGTGACATCCTTATACTCCTGCTTCAAGAAAGAAGGGGATGAGCTGGGGAAATAGGCCGGTTTTAGAGTCATTGCCTCCCATACGTGAGGCCGTAGGTTCAGTCCCCAGCATCACACAGATTCATGTATAGTAGCAACAGGGCAACAGTTCAGGTATAGTAGCTGCTCCCTGTACCCCAAACTCCATTCACCAGAGTGTCTGTACCCAGCACCCACCAGCCTGGGAAGAACTACACATCACCATGTCTCTCTCACCAACCCCAAGTCTGATGCACAACATTTATACTGTGAAGGCCAAAGAAACATGGGCCTGGAAGATTCATGGACAGAAGGACAATTGCTCCACATGCATTGAAAGAAGAAAAACGGGGTTCACACGTTGGTATGTATTTAGTAGATCATGAACTTCTCAAACCTTTTTAAATCTTTTGTACACATGGCAGAGTCACTATGTTATGTTAATTTGAACCAACACTTTAAGTTTCTGGTGTCGTATACCACTGGACACTTGCTATTTTAGCCACTGATGTTTCATAACCACAGGGCAGTGGGCTCAGGAGCTGCCTTAGAGGTTGTGGTAGAGTGGAATAGGTGTTGACTGTATAGAGAAGCTCCTCGAGTAGAGAGCTGCCACCTACGTAAAATGAACTTTATGTCTCTGTGGCATGGCAACTCGGGGCAGGAGTTTGGATGCTGACGTTTAATGAGTGCCCCCATCACAGTCCTTGGAGAGGGGGAGGGGGCATTTCAGATAACGGAGCCAGGGAGACACCTGTAGAGGAATACAAGATACAAGAGCACTCTGTTTTAAAACAAATCCATTTACCTTCTAGGAAGAGCTTGACAGCTTCTTCCTCTACATCTGCCCTGGGACAGCCTGGGCCACCAGCCACAGTGGCCTCTACAGGGCTCAGATCCATGTGAGTGTTCCGTGTGTGCCTGTAACAGTGTGACGAGCTTCACGCAGGCAGCCCCTATCACTGAGTAAACACCAGTGCTGGCAAACAAATCAGTGTGAACCGAGCACATTAAATGGCTCCCTGAATAACAGTCACTAATACATTGCTATAATTACATTGCACATTTTGCTGTAAACTCCAAAAAATGATTTATTAAACTCTTGGGTCCTTGACAGCAATATGTTCGATGGCAGAGTAACTTTTTCGAATTTGCCAGCACATTTTGTGCGTATGACTTTCTTGGAGTCCGACCAAATGGGCCCTTTAAAAGCTCTGATTAGTTAATACACCTTATATTTACGCAGCTGGTTTTCAGGTTACCCCACTGGGAGGTGGCCACTCCCCCACTTGGTTTTGCCCAACACCCCTTTAAGAATTATCAGGACTGGACAGGGAGAGTTGTTTAGCTGTTTTAATTTTTTTTTTTTTTTTTTGGTACTAGATGAAAGAAAAGGAGGTGGGGAGCCAAGAAACATTTTTTCCATCTAACGCCATTAGCACAGCGTCATCACCTAGAGCCAGTCACTACTGAGGAGGGCTCTGGACTCTAGAGCAACGCATCGGGTTAGAGTTCAAGGCTCCTGCCTGCCCTCTGGATTGACTCCTGTCCACCTTTCTCTACTGAAGAGCCCTTTTGAACTTGTGGGGTTTTTACTGGGTTATCGACACACTCAGGTTTCACTGGTGCCTGACACTTCTCAGGTATAATATTAGCTGTGTTCATATGGCTGTGTGCTGAATACTGGACAGAAACAGCTTAAAGGAGGAAAGTCAGATTTTTGGCTCCCAGTTGCTGTCCATCATCACATGAGAAAGACAAGGAAGATTTCCTGGAGGTAAAAGCATACAGAAGAGACTTTTCACAAGGTGACAGACGGGGATGGGAGAGTGAGCCAGACCAGAATCAAGAAGATGACCTTCAGAGTCCACTTCAAAGTTTCTATTGGCTAGGTTCTGCCTCCTAAAGGCTCCATCATAGCTAGGGACTGAGTGTTCACAACATGAGCTCCCCAAGCAGGGTATTCTCTATTCAAACCATAGAGATAAGAGCTCTGCTGTCCTGTGACTTATCCAAGGCTCTGCCGACAGATGAAGCAGCACTGTCGTGCGGCTGTCCAGTTCCCATGCTTTCCTTGCAAAGTCTCCTTCAGACTGTTCTCTTAGACTGTGGCTAATTGGGAGTTTCCTTGAGGCCTCTTTACCAACTCCTGGCTGAGACTTCCCGCCAGGGTGTAAAGCTAGAACAGTGACTTTTGTCTGAAGCGGGACATTAGGTGGCATGGTGGCTGCTCTCATATGCTGCCAAGGTAGCCTGGATACAGAGTTGTGACCCTGATGTGAAAGCCTTCATGTTCCTTTGTACCTGCAGCCTCCAGCCCCCCATGCATTCCAACTGAGAAAGCAGTTAAAGCTGATATCACACAGGGAGGCAGAAGCCAGAATTAGCCACGGGAAAATACAAGGGCAGAACTTCACTTTCCAGAGATGCTCTTGTGAAATGCATATCTGTGTTGACTCTGATGATGCCATCAATATTGTAGTCATGCATCCCTAGGATAGGGCTAAACTAAATTTTATACAGAGACACACTTTGGATTTACCTTCGTGTAGCTCACCGCTAAATGCAGACCCATTCTCCCCCAGCTTTGTGAAAAGATGAAAAAAAAAAAATCTTTCTAGCATATGTAAGCTCCTTCAAATGTGAGTGCAAGTTAGAAACAAGGGTCTTAGTTAAAACTTACCTCCTTTCTAGATCTTGAGGTTCTGTGTTCAGCCTTGCCCATTCTGGGGGACCGCTGGGACCGTACTGTGAGCATGGTTATGGTGGATTGTCCAGGCGAGCCGTTGGAATGAACATAGAAGGCCAGAACAGGGACTGTGGAACAGCAAAGGGAAGGGAGGGGAGCCAGGGTTCCTGCTTCTGCAGATGCAGAAGGCAGCTTTCCCTACAGCTGCCTGTCAAGGGACTAACATTCCTGAGAGCCAAGTCTAGATTGCAATATAAGGCAACTATATGCTGTAACTCAGTAGGAAGTACTTTGCTGGGGATGTATAAAGCCATGGGTTTTATCTCCATACAAGAAAAGAAGGAAGGAAGGAGGGAGGGAGGGAAGGAGGGAAGGAGGGAGGGAGGGAAGGAGGGAAGGAGGGAGGGAGAGAGTACAAACAAGTACAAAAAAATTAGGCACAGTTCTGAGGGGAGATGTAGAGAGTCACCCAAGGCAGCCACGATTAAAACAACCGAGAGGCCATAACCTGAGTTCTGAGCTCTCCTTTATTTTATTAACATTTATTAAAAAGCTCTTTACCACAGCTCTCTCTGTGCAGTCAGAAGATGGGAGCCATAGCTAGGTAGGATGGCTTTGTGTAACTCTTGCATTTCACACTGAGACATTGGAACTCGGGGTTCTTCCTTCTTCCCTGTGAGATACTGGCATTCTTTGTCTGGGGAGGACTGGTGTCAGGGTCCTGGAGCTCACACTTGAACTTGGAAGTAGAATAACACAGTTGTAGAAGGGAACCATAGACGTTCTGGAAAGACATGATCTTGTGGCCCAACATAGGATTTTTGTCTTTCTCTGCATCCTGGAGTTTAGTAGGCATTGTGCCCTTAGCAGTGAGCCTGGATTTGAAAGGTTGGGAGGCACGGAACATTCCAAGAGCTGTGGGATTGCACCTCATGTCTTAGATCCCTCCAAGCCATCAGGTAGGTTTGGGAGCCCTCTCCCCCTCACTGGGCCCCTGAGAATAAGGGCTTTCAGGACATGGGAGGGCTGGCACCTCCTGTGGTCTGGGGCTTCAGTTTCTGAAGAAGGGATGTGGCCGATAGGGTGGGCAGGCAGGAGAGAGGTCTCTTACCTTCAAGGAATTCCTTCTGTGATTTTTACAGTTGGTTTCCTTCTGAAGATAATCTGCCATGCAACACTTAACATCTGGTACTTTACTGGGTGGGACTTGCCGTCAAACTCTTTACACACAGACACTCAGGGTGGCCGGTCCCTCTATTATTATTATTATTTTTTAAGACAACTATCTTTTTTGACCCCTAATTCCTTTTTGGATAAAACTTATCTCTTGGTGAATGTTGCCAAGGAGTCTTAGTTAGAATTCTCTTTAGGGGAATGGATTGCACAACTCTAAACTTTGGCAGGACACAGGTGGTGGGACAGTTTCATGTGACAATTGCACAGGGTGCACACTGGTTAATGGCTCAACCAAAGATGCTGGTGGAGCAGAGTGCGGTGGCTTGAACAGTGAGTCTGTGTGAGCGAGTATCAACATGGCCTTGATTCACCCCACTTTACATAAAATGAAGGGGGGGCATTGCCTTTTGGTTTTGATTTTGCGGGTTCCTGGGGTGTGTGGTGTATGGTTCTCGCCCCTGGTGATGGATAGTGGAGCTGGAAGTTCAGGCCTGTTTCTGATTAGCAAAACGACCCTTAAATGAGACCAGGGGAAAAAGCCCTCCTGAGCCTCTGGGGCCCTGGTTTTTCCCATAGAAGTTTAATGGCCTTGGGTCCTGTGATTTTAGCTGAGAAAATGAAAGACTCAGAATGGGGGGAAGGGTGTGTGCTGGTTTTTGTTTGGAGTGAGGTAGAGGGGTTGCAGGGAACCCTGGCCCAGGCCAGAAGGACTGGTTTCCCTGAGTGTGGAATGGTGTAAAAGCTGTAGAACATGCTGGTGGGGAACCTAGGAGAACAGTACACTGGTTACTTCTCACCTGCTTTCCCCCCCCCCCCAAAAAAAGGAGTGGTGTTACACATGTATCTCTCAATGTTCCCAGAGGCTGAGGCAGGGGGATTATTAAGTTCATGCCTTGCCTGGGCTACACAGCAAGATCCTGTCTCGAAAGAGAATTAGAGAGAGGGAAAGAAGACCTGAGTCCTCCATTGATAATTAAGCTGGGAGAAGTCTCCAACAATTCTAGATCCATCCTGGAAATGCCAGGCAACCCACAG
The DNA here is from genome assembly GCF_900095145.1 of Mus pahari. Classification (NCBI taxonomy): domain Eukaryota; kingdom Metazoa; phylum Chordata; class Mammalia; order Rodentia; family Muridae; genus Mus; species Mus pahari. The sequence continues at coordinate 150,740,139 of NC_034594.1, forward strand.
CAGTCCTGGATCAGGGCTAGAAGGAGAAGTACACAGTCCCAAGTGATTGGAGCTTCCCTTACAGTTTTGGGACCGTGTCTTCAAACTTGGGTGTCCCAAGACTGAGTTGTTCAGCCTTCCTCTTGGTCTCGCCCATGAACAGGATTTTGGTTTACACATTTAGGCATTTGTCTGCTGGTGGTATTTATGCTAATTCTTCATGTTGTTTATGTGTGTGTGTGCATGTGTGTTTATGTGTGTGTAGACCAAAGGTCATCCATAAATGTTCCTCAGGTGTTTGAAATGTTCCACCTCTCTTGTTTTGAGGTACCACTATCTACTGTCCTGGAATTCATTTGTCTAGGCTGGAGTGTCAGTAAGTCCCTGGAATCCTCCTGCCTCTGCACAGGACCCTCTTTTCCCTCAGAGCTGGGATGACAGACAGATATCACCACAGTCAACTTCTTTATTTTTAAATGAGCTTTGGGGATTGAACTCAGGTGCCACTCATGCAAAGCAAGCCCTTCACTGACTGAGCCATCTCCTCAGCTCAGCTTTCATCCTTTTTTAATGATAGTAGTATACAGCTCTTGTGACCTGACCCTTTGTTAGGCCTCCTGTCATGTGACATTAAACACAGTCACATTCCATGACTATATCCACCATCCATTTTCCCCATGTAAGACTCCACTCCCATTAAACAGTAATTTCCTTGGCTCCTCCTGCTCCCAGCAGCATTGAGACAGTCTATAGATTACACTGATGAGAAAGACCTGAGTGAGCTGGCTCATGGAACCTTCTGACTGTACTCCAGTGGGTGAGCTCCTAACGATTGTATGTTCCACGCTGCAGATATGGAACCAAATGAAACACAGACTTTGGTTTCAAGAGTGGCAAGGGCAACAGGCATGCAGATGAAAGTCCCCATCTGTGTGACAGTGGGCTACAGCACAAGTGTGGGCAAGTAAAATGGCGGTGCTTAAGGTAGCCTCAGAAAGACCAAGGTGACCTTCAAGGGAGTGGCAGGGGATGAATAGGTGTCTGCCTGATGTGGTATGGGGCATGGAGCCTGGCAACTGCATGAGACAGAGGCTGTGGGCCATGAGCACCTGGATGTAGCATGTGTGGACAGAGACAGAGAGCAGGTGGCATGGGGGCTTTGGGTCTGCCCCAGGACCTGGGCTGCATGTAATGACGAATACATAACAGGGCTCAGAGCTGTCCTCGAGGCCACCACTGTCAGCTGCAAGAGAAGGGGGAAGGGTGATACCGTTGCTGGAGGGGGAAGGGGCTATGGCAGCCACGGACTACGCTTGGTTCCTCGGGACTTCTGTCTTCCCATGAGCTATTTTGAGGTCAGAACCTTGAAGGCCTGTGTTCTGAAGTCAGCACTTTGTCACTGTGATAAAATGCCTGAGAGTATCAGCTTCATGGTGGAGAGCTGATATCAGCCTCAGGTCTTGGGAATTGCAGGTGATGGTTTGGCTGGCCCTGTGGGCTCTAGCTTTGGGGACTGTGATGAGGTGGCACTCTGTGGTGGGAGTGTGTGGTCGAGTGGCATTGCTCTCCACTTGGTGGCTATAGGAACGAGAGTGAAGGAATATCTGGTTTTCTCCTCTCCTTGGGGATGCCCTAAGTGACCTCATCTCTTCCCACTGACCTCCCGAAGCCTCTACCACCTCCTAATAGCAACAGGCAATAGCAAGTTCTTCAACACTCTGACTGACCTTCAGGAGCCAAGCTATAGCTCCAACTGTGGGAGGAACTCACATTTCTCTCTCCCTGGACTAAACATTCAGCGAGAATATCCGAGGCTGCTGTCAGCAACAGCCGGGGGAGATGGGCACTGCAGCCATTTTCTCACCGGCACCCTGCCAACTACCTGTTAGAGCTCTTTCCTCAAGCTGCCTGTGCTCCAGCTGGCACCTCTGTAAAATGGGGAAGATAACATCCTTCAGGGCTCCTGACAAGGCGGTCTCTGCCGCAAGACTTTAGCTGGAGTTCGTGTTCAGTGTGTGGTGACTGACATTGAGGTCTTTAGTTCCTAAACTGTGACCTTTGAGGAACGTGATCCAGGGCTTGAAGAGGGGATTTGTGACCACTTTTTAAACTGCTCACATCTGCTCCCGCACTTCGCAGAGCTGGCTTAATTTTTCTGCCTGCAGTAGGTATGTGCTTGTGGGCCCGTGGTCACCATGGAAATGACAAGAGAAAATTCTGGAAGAAGCTAAACCTCAGGAACACACTTGCCTCTGGCCAGAGTGGGACCGCACCGGGCTCTTAGTCTATACCGAGTGTCAGTGGGGTATGGAGGGCAGCCGACTCCATCTTTCCCCACTCCAGCCTTTGAATGATCCCGTTGGTCTCAGAGAGGCCTGAGAGCTTCCGAGAGAAATCTCTCTAAGCCCTCAGCCATTTTTCTGCATTAAAACTTCTTCCCTTTATTTCTTTCACATACAAATTTAAATCTCCCTTTTCCCCTTTAAATCACTTTTGTGCTGTTTAACCTCTTTACCCTGATCCCCGCCCCGCCCCTCCTGCTTCCTTTTGAAGCAGCTAATGGGTCACCTGGATGAGATTGCCCTGCCCTCCCCCCACCTCCTCTAGCTTCTCAAGAGTACCAGTCAGCTTTCACCCCAGAAGGCCACTGCTCCCCTTGCTTGGCACCCCTCCTCCCGCCCCCTTCCCTCCCCACCTCCACCCCCCCTCGGCTGAGAGAGGGATTGGGCCAGACTCTTTTCATTCATCTGAAAATAGGTTATCGATTAGCACAGCTGCCAGTTTACTACAGGGGCTCTTGACAGCCCCTCTCCATCACATTATGGTGCAAATTTTAAAGATTGTATTACATTCGCTCAGGAGAATTCAGGAGTGAAAAATGTAGTCAAGTGTGGGGAGGGGCCATAAGAAAATGGATTGATTCTTCCACTCTATTCTTTCCCAGGTAAAAAGAAATGTGTCACCCCACAAGTACATTCTGAAGTAATGTTTGTTTCTGTCCGTCCATCTCTCTGAACTGGGTTGGTTGCATATGAAGCAGAGATGAAGTTCGCAATACCTTGACTGTGGGTATGTTTGCAACAACAGAGCCCTTCTAGTCTGTTTTGTGGACAATAGAGAAAGAAGGGACCCTGAGGGGGCCGAGGAGGAGATGTTGGCCACTGTGGGCTGGCCGAGGTTCACTGGTGGGGACAGAGGTGTGTGCAGGACTGACGCTGGGCAGGTAGGAATTGGAGGTCACTCTTCTTTTCCTGGTGGCTTTACTAAGATTCGAGGTGTTATAAATTTCACCTTCTTGAGTGTATATTCTGTGTATTTCCGTAGATTTGTGGTGGCTGCCGACCATCTCCTCAGTAAGCTGCTCTGTGTCGCTTCAGACCTCACTGTACTCAGTCACATGCACTGTTGGTCTCGTGGGTCCAATTCCCTTCACTTGCCACGCTGTTTGCTATTTCCAAGGCAGCATGTTGTACTTTCTATCAGGATTTCATGTCTTTTATCAGCCAGTCATGTCTTATTTTGTTTTCTATCAACTCATCTCTGTTAGGAAAGATGCTGCCCTGAGCATTCTGCATGAAAATCTTGGTGAGTCCATGGGCCTTTTTATCTCTGGTGGGTGGGTGCCCACCCGTGGGATTGCAGGCTGGCGTGGTAGTTCACGTTCAACGTTTTGAGAGACTTCCCAACTGTTTGCCGGAGTGTCCACACCATTTAGCATCCGCTCGGTCCTTACACTCAGACCTTTGACACTAGTGGATGGGAGGGCCTCGTAGGGTAGTGTTTTGTTTTTCATTTCTCAGACGAAAGTGAAGTTGAGCATCTTTCTGTATGTGAAGACCATTCTTGCTTAAAATAAAAGTAAGACTTCAGCCCTCATCCTATCTACAACTGGGTTGTTTTATTGTTGCTGCTGCGTTGACAGTGTCCTCTCACGGTCCACGCGCTGACAGTGTCTCTCATGGTCCACACGCTGACAGTGTCCTCTCACGGTCCACGCGCTGACAGTGTCCTCTCACGGTCCACGCGCTGACAGTGTCCTCTCACGGTCCACGCGCTGACAGTGNGTGTCCTCTCACGGTCCACGCGCTGACAGTGTCCTCTCACGGTCCACGCGCTGACAGTGTCCTCTCACGGTCCACGCGCTGACAGTGTCCTCTCATGGTCCGCGGCTCATTGCTTTCCAGATGGTGTCTTTGAGGCATAGAAGTTTTAGTTTTGATAGAGTCCAGTGTATCGATTTTTCTTTGATCACCCTGACTTTGGCTTCGTATCTAAATACATCGCTGTTTGACATGAGTGAGGCAAAAGAGGCCATGCAAGCTGCCAGCTTTACCCTTTACAGGTGGACTGTTGCTGTTGCCTTAGTGAAAAGGACTAACCTTTTATTTTTGTTTTGAAACAGGTTCCTATGTAGCCCAGGCTGACCCCAAACTCCCCTATGTAGCCCAGGTTGGCCTTGAACTTTGGAATCCCATAGCATGTGTGTTCTGTCACAGGTGTTACATGTGGATATTATCACGTGAGGCAACATGTCACAGTGTTCAAAAGGTCTCAGGTTTTTGAATATTTTGAACTTCAGATTCCCAGGTTGCAGAGTCTCAACCTATGCTCTATGATTTGCTTACCCGTTGCTTCTTGATAGGCTCAGGTGCTTGAATCTTTGGTCCTCCGTTAGGAAGAATCAGGGGTGTGGACTTGTGGTGTGTCACTGGACCAGGGCTTTGAGGTTTCAAAAGCCTACATCATACTCAGTTAGCTTTGCCTCTCTCTGCCACATGCTTGTGAATCAGATGTAAGCTCTCAGGTACTTCTCCAGCGCCATGCCTGCCTTCCTGTCCCTATGGTTCCTGCCAGGATGCTCACAGACTCACTGAAACTGTGAGCAAGCCCCCAGATGAAATGCCTTCATTTATAAGATGTCCTGGTCATGGTGTTTCTCTACAGCAACAGGACAGTAAGCAAGACACACTTTGAGATGAGTCCTTCAGGAATTCTTTATCCGTATGAGATGCAAGAAACCTTCTTTCTCTGGGTCACAGACTGGGATGAACACCAGGACCTTTCGTAGCTACTGTGGCTGCTGGTGGCTCTTCTAAGATGATTGGTGGAGGTTTGCTATTGATCCAGCTCATAGAGATAGACTGTTCAGACCACTCATTCTAATACCTCTCTAGGTTTTCAGTCTGCCAAGGTAGAACCAGGAGATTTCAGTTTGGAATCCAAGATGTTCAAACCTATAGTTTTTCAGAGCTGAACTTTTTATTGCTTCCCTGAGATTATGTTAATTGTTCAACTCAAAATTTATTCAACCCACACTATTAAGACTCCGTTGCATGTGTGGGTGGTAGAGAAACTGTCTCAGACATGGTTCCAGATCCTGAGACTATCAAATAAGGAAAGAGGGTGGACAGAATCCAAGAATGCACATATTGTTACTAAGTGAAGCTAGCACCTATATGAGGCTGTTTAATCACTCTGAAGGTTTGTCTTGGTCAGGCAACAAGCTCCTCTCTCTCTCTCCTCCCCAAAGTGGGGTTGGGAATGGTAGGTGCTGAAGTAGGAATCCAGGGGAGGATTTAAAACACTAAAAGAGAGATGTGGCTGGAGAAGCAAGGTGAGGTAATGGGAAGTGGAGCCAGCGTGGGGACAAGCAAAATGTCCCCTCTGCCTCTCCCTCTCCCTCTGCCTTTCCTTCTACCTCTCCCTCTCCCACACGTCTACATATATGTTTGTGTATCATATGAGTGCAGTCATCCCAGAGGCCAGAAGAAGATGCCAGATCCACTGGTGCCAGGGTTACAGAAGGTTTTGAGCTGTCGTGTAGGGGCTGGGAACTGAACTCAGGTCCTTTGCAAGAGCAACACATGCGTTTAACCCCCTGAGCTGTGTCTCCAGCCTAGGAAAGACATGTCAAACCTTTTTGTGTTTTCCAAATTAGTGAGATGTATTGATGTAAACTGTCAAGCTGGGAAACCTGCACATGGCTGCCATCACACCAAGGGTGCAGCTCTGGGGAAAATGGCATGGTGATTGCTCAAATGGTGGTCTGTGGAATCATTGTTTGATGTGAATTCTGTGAAAGTGGAGACTGGAACAGACACTTGAGTAACCATGGTGACAGGCTTATTCACAGTGCCAAAGGTCTTTCCACAGGTGGATGGAAAGTGGGTTGCATGCTTACAGTTGAAATTATTACTCAGAAAAGGGAGTAAATTCAAATACATTATAACATAGATGACATTTCTGCAAATGTTAGACATTCTTTTTTAACTTTTATTTTATGTGTGAAGTGTTTTTGTCTACATGTGTCTGTGTATCACATGTGTACAGTGCCCACAGAGGCCACCGGGAACTGTAGCAGACTGTGATCTATGATATAAGTGCTGGGAATTGAACCCAGGTCTTCCAAAAGTGTGGTCAGTGCTCTTAACCACTGAGCCATCTCTCCAGCCCAAAGGTTTGGTTCTTATATATCCTTTGTAGAATTTTCTCTTACTGTTTTTTTATTTCTCTTATTCTTTTGAGACTGTATCTCAAGTAGCCTAGAATGGACTTAAACTCAGAACTTAGCGAAGGATAACCTTGAATCCTCATCATCCTGTCTCTGCCTCTCAGGTGCTGGCATTAGGTGATGAACCACCACACCCAGTCCTTTCAGGACTAGTCTACTTGTAAGCCATCCTCTGAAAAGTTAGTTTTTAAACCCCATGTGGTGTGACATGATCATCTTATACTGATGCATTTACAAATTATGTATATTGTCTTCTAGAAGTGAGAGGGGGGAACTGAGGACATGACTGGTACACATTCGTTTTCAGCTTCTGTAATGAAATACTCATGACAATGAGCTTACAGGTTCAACTAACTTTGGCTCGCATTTCTTTATCACCAGTTGGCTTGGTTGCTTTGGGCCTGCACTAAAGCAGCACATTATGTCATGAATGGTGGCAGAGCAGAGCTAACATGGACCAGGAAGCAAAGAGGCGAAGAAAAGGGGCTGGGAACCTATGTATTCTTTTGGGAAATACCCCCAGTGACCTAAGGATCTGCCACTAGGTCCCCCCCGAAGGGTCTGCCTGTGCCAAAAGCATCATCCTAGGGCTAAGGCTTTAATACAAAGGCCTCCGGGCGGCATTCAGTGTCTGTCCTGCATAGCAAGGGACATGCATCTCCTCAGAGCCTCCTCCCTTCTGAGGAAGAGAGGTTCTTCTGAAGAGACATCCTCAACCCAAAGTTTTAAAGCATAGTTAACTTATTATTTTGAGAAAGGGTCTTATGCTATAGCTCAAGGCTCACTTTGAATTTGCAAATCTCCTGCTTCTGCCTTCTGAGTGCTGGAATATTAGGCATGAGCCACCATTCCCAGCTCTACTTTATTTGACGATGACGACGACGACGACAACAACAACAACAACGAGTTCTTCTACCTCCTCCTTCTCTTTCTTGGTTTATTTTTGAAACAGTATCTCTTTTTGTAGTCCTGGCTCTCTTGGAACTTTGTAGGTAGATCAGGCTGGCCTCAAAACTCATAGAGGTCTGGCTGCTTCTCTAGTTGACCTTTTAATGCCCTCTGCCCCCAGAGCTTACAGTAAGATACAGCAGTCTGTTTCAATTGCTTTTGTAATAAAACAACTTAAGCTTTAGTTTTGAAATCATCTTTTTAAATACTACAGCTCTTCGGATAATTTATATATATATATCTCATAATGAGCATTGCCATATGCTGAGCACTTTGTATGTGTGACGTTATTTGATATAGCAAGCTAGTAATGGAGGCACTGTTGTTATGTCCATTTTAGAGATAAAGTGGAGCATGGAGAAGACCAGGAAGGAGGAGCAAGTACACTCCTTCGAAACCCACGTCTATTAGTTACTTCCTTGTTGTAATCAAACACCTGATGAGAAGCAACTTAAGGAGGGAGAGGTTACTGTGGCTCACAGCAGGCTGTATAGCCATCGTGGTGGCAGGACCAGGAGGCAGTTGGTCACCATGCATCCATGATCAGGAGAAGCAGAGAGGGGTGAATGTTGGTGCCCAGGTTGCTTTCTTCTTCTGATTTAGTCTAGGACTTATTGCTGCCCTCATGTAGGGTAGGACTAACCTTTCAGTTAGTGTACTCAGGCATTCCTCACAGGTGCGCCCGGAGGCTTATCTCCCCGGCGGTCTCAGAACCTGCCAGCTCGAGTCTCTCTCCTAAATGAACCTGGTTCACCATGGTTTACTTGGGAAGAAACAACACAAGCACAGACTAAGGAAGCATCCGGTGCATCAATACAGGTCAGAGATTCAGAACTGAGACCTGGCTGAGCCCAGCTGAGATGCTTCAAGGAACTAAACTGTATGGAGCTAGGAAATGAAATCTGTACTTGAAATTTTCTTTTTACTTTCAATTCAAGATCCACAATTGATTATTCTTGTGTTTTGTTTGTTTGTTTTTCTTTTTTCTTTTTCTTTTCTCTCTCTCTCTCTCTCTCTCTCTCTCTCTCTCTCTCTCTCTCTCTCTCTCTCTCTCTCTCTTTTGCGGTAGAGCTTTGCTCTGTAGCTCTGGCCCTGAACTTGCTGCTGTGTAGCTGGCCCCCAATTACAGGAATTCCATCTCTGCCTCCGGAGAGCTACTGGGATCCATCTGAAGCCTTGTTCTCCTGTCCAGCTGAGTCTGTATTGAGAGGCCAGTTCCTCTTCATTGACAAACACATTTTTCAGATTTGCCCTTGTTGGAAGTGGCTCGTGAGTTTCCTTTCGTCTTGTTTGATGCAGGAGGGTGATGTGTAGCCCTGCCACAGAGTGAGCAAGTTGCAAGGGAGCGAAACTGTGTAGACGCTGGGACTATAGCAATGCCCAGGACACAGTACTGGGACACAAAGGGCTGCTTTTCACACTTTAGAATCTGACATTAAGTTTTCAAATCTGATATTTAGTTTTAGAATCTGATATTTAGAATCTGATAATAGTGTTAACAAGATCTACAGATTCAAATGGCAACATTGGCTTAGGTTTCTGGAGAGATGGCAAAAGAAAAGATGCCTAGGATCAAGTATTGGTGTTTTCTGAATGTCTTCAAAGGGCATTTGTAGCGGTTTCCTCATTCTGTGGGTTCCCCTTCCCATTTGTGTGTATGTGTGTGTGTGCGCGCACAAGAGCATGAGTACGTGCACGCATGTGTGTCTGTAGAGGCTTGTAGATTTTAAGAGTTGTTTGACAAAGTTATATGGTACAAATATAGTATACAAGGCTCCGGAGATGTTTAGTGTATGGAGATTGTAAAGGCTCTTATTTTGTAAAGGCAACTAACGACACAGGAGGCCTTAGTAATGGTTGTTGTTTTTTATGGGCTCTGCTAGGATTTTATGTAGGAATCAGTGGTCCTGTGGCGACTGAAATGGTTTTCTTTAGAAAGCAACCATGGTGTACTTAGATGGTTTTGCTTGAGATGGCACACTACCCTCTTCCTGTTCCAGGCAGATCATCTTTTGTTGTATATGGAAACTATAGCATGCTTTCTAACACTGTAGTCTGCTCTGTAACACAGTAGCTTGCTCCGGAACACTATAACTTTTGCTGTAACACTGTAGCCCACTCTGGAACAGTGTAGTCTGCTCTGTGCCCAGCCATTGCTTCTTGTTTTGCACTGAACATTCTCCATGCCTTATTCTTCTCCATCATTAGTGGCCCCTCTTCCTCTCCTGGCCACCCACCCTTCTAGGTGTGATTGTTATTCCTACAATAGTGGCTCTGTATACCCCCTACCCTGATGGCCACAGTCCTGCCATTCTTTCATCAAAGTCTATCTTACTGTTCCTTCTATTTAAGAAAAACAACCTAGAGGGGCTAGGGATAAATCTCAGTCGACAAAATGCTTGCTGTGCATGCACTTGGTTCTAGCCCTGGCACTGTATAATTCAGGTGTGGTACTGTATGCCTATAATCCCAGGATTAAGCCTGGAGGATTAGAAATTCTAGTTCATATTCAGCTCCATAGAGAGCTTAAGGCCAGCCTGGCTACATGAGATCTTGTCTCCAAAAATAGTACTGGCCAGAAGGTAGCCCTGCGTGCTTCCCTTAGGCTCTGTATTTTGAGAGAGGGTTTCCTGGCCTGAAACTCAACAGCTAGGCTAGGCTCCCTGTTTAGTGATCCACCTCACCCTACTCCCCCGACCCCAAGCCTGGCTATGCTTTTTCTCTTTTTCTTTTTCATATCTACATATGTTTAATATGTGTGTGTATGTGTATATGTGCATGTGTGTGTGTGAGTGCATGCATATGAATGGTGTCTGTGTGTGTGTCTGTGTGTGTGTTTAGGCCTGAAGTCGATACTAGAAATCTTCTTTAGACAATCTTGTACTTTATACTCTAAGGCAGAGCCATTCAGTCCAAGCAGAGCTTGCTAATACATCTAGCCTTCTGAGATAGCTTACTTTGGGGATCCCTTGCTTCTTCTACTTTCTGAGGCTAGAATTATTGGCAGGCTACCATGCCCCCCAGCATTTACATGGGTTCTTGTGGATCTGAACTCTGGTTCTCCTGCTTGTGTGGTAAGTGTTTTAATCATAGAGTTATTTAGTCCCCTCCCTCTTCCTTTAAAAATGTGTGTTCTGGGGATTAAATACATGTTCTTGTGCATACATGGTAACTACTTGACCAACATGGCTCTTTCCCCAGCTCCAAGGAGTCTTTTCATGAGAATTTATTCTCAGTACTCAATTTAGAGATGTATAAAGGAAGGGAACAGAACTCAGTGGAAGAAAACTGGCTTAGCTGGCACAGCTCTCTGCGTCGGAGTCAGACATTGAAAAGAGAAAGAAAAGTGTGTCTCTATGACTGAGTAATTAATATACTCTCAGAGTAAACAGGTGAGGTCAAGGCCAAAGGGAAAGTACTGCTGGGGAAGTATATTTATGTAAGTTAAAGGGATATATGGGAATATTTTGACATTTTAATCCCCCCAAAGTAAATGCACAGCATGGGAGGTGACAAGTATGCAGGGTACCAGTGAGTGGATGTCTGGTGACCTCGGAGCACTCAGCACACCCACGTAGACCTGAATTTCACACATGACTTGATATGTGTGCAGTTCCCAGTGGTTTCCAGCCCACCCCCGAACCTTCCTAACTGCATGGCTTTAGTCAACCCACAGGGCAGAACAGGCCATGGAATGAGGTTGTGGAGGGGTGGGGTGCGGCTTAGGAGTTGAGTGTTTTCCTAGCATGCACAAGACCCTGGGGACTACCCCAGTACCAAGAGAGAACAGAACAAAGAAAACAAAATGAAACAAATAAACAAACAAAAAAACCTACAGAGTTTAGCCCTCATCCCTCTTTCTTCCTTCCATTAGCTGTGGCTTTCAAGCTACTTAGCTCAGTACTGAGGCAGTGATACAATGGTGAGCAGAGCAGCCCCAGTACCTGGTTTCTGGATGGGTTGAATCCTGAGACTTTTAGCCCATGGAATCTGCAGCCAGGGCAGAATTCAGCCACTCACTAAGCTGTGAGTCCTTGAAAATGGTACCCGTGTCTCGGAGCCTCAGTTTTCTCCCTATAAAACAGGAATGATCAAAATCTTTACCTCAGCGGCTATTGTAGAATTTAAAGTAAATGATTCATGTAGGGAGATTAAAGCAAGCCTGATACTCACTTAGTAAGTCCATGATAATATTAGTCATTTATAACTAGGGTGGGGACAGACATTAAATAAATTACAAATAAACATGGGAACGGTCATTAAACAAATCCCAGATCAGCATGAAGTCACACACTGCAGTGAGTTGTCTAAGGGAAGGATAAAGGATTCGGTGAGTGGGTAAAACAGGAGCGTCTGATGTAGACAGGGAGGCCGAGTGGTCTGCTGGTGGTGCAAAGAGACCTCCCTGCAGTTGGAGGTGGAGATGGGGAGTGTGTGAGCCCACCTGAGGCTGGAGTCCCAAGCAGGATAGCAGAACCCAAGGGTGTTTAAGCATGTTTGGCTCATTTTAGAGATGGGGTACAGAAAGATTTCATGGAGTGATAAAGCTGTTGGTGAGGCTGGTGACCAGGCAATGGCAGGAGCTCATCTCTGCTGTTTCAGCCCCAGCAGGAAGTCTTTTCCGCCCAAGCTTCCCTTCCTCTCCCCACCATGTCCTCTCCTCCCTTCTCTCGTTTTTCCTTTCCTGGTAGGTTCTCACGATGTAGCCCAGGCTGGCCTCCAGCTCATAATCATCCTGCTCTTGGCTTCTCTAGTACTGAGGGGACAGGCATGTACTGCCTGCTCATATTTTAATCTCAAACTTCCATCAATTCGAGTTTCCCTTAGATGCCTTTTATATGTCCTTTCACTCATGAGTGAAGGCAGAGTGGCAAGCCATCTTCACACTGAGAGGGCAAAGTGCTAGTGCACATGCTATGCCCCCACCACACGCATGCATATGGTGGTTCCCTCCTGCAAGGTGGTGAGGACTCAGAGGCATTTATTAGGTGGTAGGAGGTGTAGAATAGGAGAGAATTCATGTTCCCTTTTGTTTATAGATTAAGATAATTGGAACCATGTGTTTCTTTATCTATTTGTCTACTCATGCATCATATGTCAGCACATCCATCCATTTACTTAGCCATCAATCCATCTGTTAATTCATCCAAAATACATCCATCTGTCCATCTGTCCATCCATCCATTTGATTTGTCCATCCATCCATCCATCCATCCATCCATCCATCCATCCATCCATTTATCCATCCATCCATCCATCCATCCATCCATCCATTTATCCATCCATCTGTCCATCCGTCCATCTGTCCATCCATCCATCCATCCATCCATCCATCCATCCATCCATCCATCCATCCATTTATCCATCTGTCCATCCATTCATCCATTTATCCATCCATCCATCCATCTATCCATTTATCCACCCATCCATCCATCCACCCATCCATCCATCCATCTGTCCATCCGTCCATCCATNATCCATCTATCCATTTATCCACCCATCCATCCATCCACCCATCCATCCATCCATCTGTCCATCCGTCCATCCATTTATCCATCCATCCATCCATCCATCCATCCATCCATCCATCCATTTATCCATCTGTCCATCCGTCCATCCATTTATCCATCCATCCATCCATCCATCCATCCATCCATCCATCCATCCATCCATTTATCCATCTGTCCTTCCGTCCATCCATTTATCCATCCATCCATCCATCCATCCATCCATCCATCCATCCATCTGACCATCCATCCATCCATCTGACCATCCATCCATCCATCCATCCATCCATTGTCTGTCCATCCATCCATCCATCCATCCATCCATCCATTTATCCATCCATCCATCCATCCATCCATCCATCCATCCATCCATTTATCCATCCATCCATCCATCCATCCATCCATCCGTCCTTCTGTCCATTTGTCCATCTGTCTATCCATCCACCATCTACTTACCCTCTTACCCATCCATCCATCTCCCGATTCCATCTATCCATCTACTCATCCACCCATCCTTCCACCCATCCATCCCACACATTCACTTAAACACTTATTCATTCATGACTTATATAACCCAAAAGTGTTTCCTAAGGAGCTCACTGAGCCAAGCATTTTCACCAGGTCTTCCTCATGGGCAGCCAGTCAAATAAACCTAGCCCATGCCCTCATGCAGGTTGTGGTCTGTTGGTCTGTCAGTGATAAATCAATAGGAATTTATGTGTCTGCACTTGATATATGATGTTAATGTGTTATGGGATTAGAGAAAAGCCCACAAGGAATGCACGGTGATGTTGCTCCCAGAAGGCTGTTTCTTTACTAGCTTATTTATTTTTAATTTCCAAGATGGGGCCTACGATATTCCCACATCTCATTTCTCTCCTAAATCTCATTCTCGCAGACGCTCACAGAAGGACAGGGAGGCTATGGCTGCTGCATGTTGCATCCAGTGAGGAGCTGGGTTTTAGAGACCGTGTTTTATTTCCTCTTTGGTCTCTTGAGTCTGGTTGATCTTGTCTAGAGCCCCGATAATCTCCTAGACAAAATATTTAAATCTTCTGCAGCTCGAGTGGCTTTGAGGCAGGAATATTGTGGCTGAAATCCTAAATATTTTGAAATATCATTAATGGGAGGGTTACACAGCAGATGCGGTTCGCAGGCTCCATCCCCAGAGAACGTTAGACTCTTTGTGTTGGGAAGTGTACGTGAATAGTCATCAGTTTCTCCAGCCTTCTAATTCTGTAATTGTTTTGTCCTTTGAGGCTGACTCCCACTTTCCTCCATCTGCCTCTGGTTATCCTCATTTTTTTTTTTTGTCTTTGTTTTCAGAAAAGGATAAAAAAGTGTTAGCATTAAGGAGGGACAGAGGACAGCACTGTTACTGGTACTGTTGCTGTTGTTTTCTGGGCAGGGGCTCTGACTGCCTTTCCCAGACACTGAAGCTTCATGCCTAAGAAGCCACTCTTGTAACTGTTGAGTTTCAGATGTAGGCTGATTAGGGGGTAACGGGTTTCCCCAAACATTCTCCATCATAAAGTAGAGAAACAGGTATAATTGTAGCTTTGTGATGAGCTTCAACGCTGGGTGTTTTTCAGGAGAGATGAAGGCTCCTGTGTGACCTGCTGGTTGTTCCTTTTTCCTGTTTTGTGTAAGAGACAGGAAGACTTTTTTTTCCCCTTCAAAACTCTGTCCTGGGCACCATTAGTGACCCTGAGAGGGAGAGTTTGTTTCCTTCATTCTACATAATAAGTCAGCTGTGTGTGACAGAAGCCAGGGACTCTCTCCTGGCCACACAGCTCGCTGCTGAAGCTGGTAAGAGCTCAGCCTCATGGATTGAGCTCTCCCGTGTGGGTGAGGAACCATTCAGTGTCTACATTGCCTCTCCCCTCCTGCTTCTGAACCACTACAAGGTAAACATGCCAGTAGGCCGAGTTGGTTCCATTTTGAATTTAGCTAACAGTTATTATTGTGTGGATCTGTGTGTATAAAGGGTACACGTGAGTGCACATGTGTGTCACACGTGTAGAGGTCAGGGAACAATTTTGTGGAGTCAACAATTTTGAAGGAGTCTCTCCTTTCACCTTTATCTAGGTTGTGGGGTTCTTTTATTGTTGTTGTCTTTGTTGTGTACTTAGGTAGACAGCCTCCTTCAGCAAGCACCTTTATCTGCTGAGCCATCTTCCATTCTGTGTGTGTGTGTGTGTGTGTATGTGTGTGTTTGTGTGTGTATGTGTGTATGTGTGTGTGTGTATGTGTGTGTGTGTGTGTGTACATATGTGGGTATGTGTGTGTATGTGTGTCTGTGTTTGTGTGCACGCGCTGGCTGCCTGCCTGGGGTACTGGGGACACTCCCAGATCCAGGAAGGGGTTGCTGGGGGGCCTAAAGTCTCTGTGTTTCCAGATTCACCACATTTGCTTCCCGACCTACAGCCCTGCACAACTTCTGTGCCCTCTGCAGTTCTGCATTCAGAAAGGCTATCAGCCACCTGGATAATTGCTCCTTTATAACTACAGACAACCAGGCAGTGGATAACGACAATAAATGACTTGTAATTCTAGGTCTTAGATCTTTGCTATAACATAAAGTATGCTCTCCAGTTCCTTGTATTCACAACCCGGAGAAATCAAAGCTAACTGTTAGAGAAGTCATTGCCCGCCATCCACGCCCCACCCTCAGATGGGAACAAGCTTCCCTTTTTTGGGGGGACCTGGGGGGGGGCAGGGAGTCATTTCTAATTTTGCCATGCTTCTGTAGGAATTTTTTTAATGGGGTATATTTTCACCCGCAGCTATTCCTCACCACAGGAGTCTGATTGTATCTGAGGAGGCAGCCCGAGCTTCAGGGCCTTTTATTTCCTGTTGGGGTTTTCAAGTTACCCTTGTTTAGGTTGACTCCGTTTTATAAGTCATTCCTGAATGTTGGAAGGCAGGCGGCCTGTTAGTCCATGTTATGGCTTTGGGGCATAAGAATCACAGGGCAGCTTTCTTTGCGATTGCCAGGCAGACATATGTCCTCAATTATCCCATTTGGAAGGACTGGGCCCTTTGTACAACCCCTCCCCCAAGGCCTCCTGCCGTCATGACCAGGATCAGAAAGATCTGGGGATATGGTGGTAGGAAAGTTGAAATGTATGTGCCAGGCCCTTTACAACACTGGCCTCTGTCCTTACTCCTGCTTGGGTATCCTCAGAATCAACTAAGCTGCTTCTGGGAAAAGATCACAACATTTATCTACCCTGGAGGACACAGGCCAAGGGTTAGTGGAGAGACCATGGACATAAGAGATGGACAAACCTAAGGTCTTTTTCCTGGTCTAGTTGTCTCAACTCGGGAAAGGTCACTTAATTATCCTGTTCAAAATCCATTCTTTCTATCTGTAATCTTGGGGATGGTACGTAGGATTTAATGCATACCTGGCAAGTGCTCTACTATTTTATTTATTTGTTTGTTTGTTTGTTTGTTTGCTTACTTTTTGCTTATTTATTTTTGAGACAGGGTCTTAAGGAACCCCGGGCTGGCCGCCACCGTTATGTAGTTGAGTATGACCTCACACTACTGACCCTGATGCCTGCACCTCTCAAGCCCTGGGCTTACAGACCTGGTTTTTTATTTTATTTTGAGACAAACTCCCATTAAGTTGCTCAGGCTGTCCTTGAATTTGTGATCCTTCTGCCTCCTCCTCTGGAAAACAGCTGGCTAAATGTTAAATTTTCTGACTCCCAATCTCTCCATTTGGAAATGAGTTGAAGCTGTAAGGAAACTGATTTTGGCTCCATAAGAAACTGGACGTATGGACAGTTTCTGTGTAGGGGCTTTCCTGAGTGACTTCTGAGTCTCAGGCGTTTAATACGGTACCTATTTTCCCCCTTGCCTCTTTCTGTGTGGATTTTCACCCAGACACCTTACCAGTCATCCCAAGTGTTTCAAGACGAACAGTGTGGCTCTTCTTTCAGCCAGTGCCCCAACCCTGTAGATTTTACTTTGGCAGATAGATTACATCTAGAGGTTGTGCATAGGTAATACTATATAGATCTCTGGAGTTACCACAGAGTCAACATTTGTCCCTGCTTAACTTTATGTTGAGCCAAGAAGCGAATCACTTCATTCTCTCATCATGGGGTTTTATGGTATTGCTCCGGCTGGCCCTGGGCTTCCTGGCTTAAGGTGTCCTTCTGGTTTATGGTTTCACCCAAACTTGCCTGCCCTCGTTGTTTTTGGCCTTTTGTGAGGTAGCACCGTCCAGAGTGTGGGAAGAGAGATCTGATCACCTTTTGGAGTTCAGAAAACAAAGGAAGACAAGAGAGAGTGTGCCTTGCTCAAGCTAGTTTCCTCCTGAGGATTTCCCATTTCTCTATAGGCTGGGGACAAACCTCTGGAGCTTCGGGGCTTCGGGGTCCAAACTATGAGCATTCCTTTCCCAGCTCAGAGAGGCATATCTCCATTGCATGGAGCAAATCGCATCTCAGCTGATAACCTTCCTCTAAGCTTAAACTGCTTCAGAAGTTCTTGAAAGTCCTTGCCCAAATTCTCCTCTGAAGCTGTAAGGCAGATTCAAATATGAGCCCTGGGAGAAAAGTCAAAAGAGCAAATCCATGCTTCTGAAATACAGAGGCAGGGGACACACATGCTGCTTGAACCCCTTCTCCCACTGATCTGAAGCTGTAGTGAAATACACCTATGTTTTAAGGTTCTGGAAAAATCCCTCTATAGCTCCATGTCAGCCTCAAAACAAATAGGTCTCTTAAAGGACTCAGGGTTTAGCTCCCCCCACCACAAACTGCATCCTTTGTGCCATTTCTTAACTGCTCATTTATGAGTCCTGATTGGAGTCATAAAAGAGCATCTGTGTGTTTTCAGCATCCTTGTGTTACCTCCCAGCAAAGCCTCCTTCACGCACTGCAGTTTGTGCACACCAGGGTACCAGATACTATTAAAAGCACCATTACTATGCTTTATTGTTGTTGGTAGGTGCAGTTTCTTCCCAGCATTTGCTAGAATAACTTCTGGAATTTGTGGTAGCATCACCATTAAGGTGTGTGGAAAGTAAACAGATCCTTGTTCTACAGGAAAATTTGACCAGGGTAGAGAAATACCGCCGCCATGTTGGCTCTTCTCCTAAGAATCCAGGGAAACTCCAGGAAATGCACACTGACAATCAAAACTTGTAATACTGATGAGAGTAAAACAGCTTGGTGGGTGCCACCATGTCTCCCTGGGACTCCCCTCTGAGACTGGTTCAGAGCAGAAAGCAGCGAATCCTTCCCAGGGAAGCTGTTCTGCTTGGTGAATTTGCTGTGCTCAGAGACCAGGAGAGGCACCCTGACTTTTCCTCTGTGGATTCATGCAGGAGGGACCCTCACATCAGCTCACATGCGGTGCTTTAAAATACACCCCAAGTCCCAGTAAAGGCTGAAAGCGTAATTCAGACAAAAGTCTTTCACTCCTATGGGAAACAATGAGGCAGCTAACGGTTAGAGATCAGAAATGGGACTCGATGCTTGGAGCCCTCCTGGTGCCTGCTCCCAGAATGGCACTCACTTCTTCTAGTGTTTCCGTCTTCCCCCAGTCCAGCATCTTTCTTCAAAGGATGATGTGTTTGTGTGAAGTGTCCTGAGCTGATTTTCTGGGAGGTGGGGAAAGGGATCAGGACTCCACAATGGATGAAGTCAAGTCATGTGTCTGCTCCATGCTGGGATTCGTTTCTCCACTTTGAAAGAACAGCCTCAGACTTCAGAGTAGCCCGAGGCACATTTGTACAAAGCAGCGCGGGCAGTTTTTGGTCTGGAGCACCGACCTCAATGGCTGCTCTGAGGCATACAGTGCAATGCTGTTGGAGGAGACCAGGGGAGCACTACTGCACACAGTAGCCCGATGTGGTCCTCACGTCATTGTGAGCTACAGATGTGTCCCTCAGGTCAGGCTGCAGATTCCCACAGACCCTCCGACCTCTGGCTACCCCTGCTTCTTTAGGCTTTGCCCTTTAAGAAAATCAAATATGTATTTAAATAAAGACTTTTAAAGACTAAAGAACTCAGAGACTGTGGCAACTCCTTTGCAGGTTTCTTTCCCCTCCTGTTAAATTCCTCACACCCGCTTTGATGTGGCTGATGTGGCTAACAATTGCCACTGGACAGATTCTAAGAGACTGGTTTCAAAGCTGACTGACAGATTAAGTAGCAACTACTACAACAGAAAGTGGTTGTCTGAGTAAACTTCAGCATTTTCCCAGTTGCATTTGGATTGTCTGTTATAGAAAGTTTTCTTGCTATTTGCTACCAACACATACCTTTTATCTCCCTCTAATTATCAAGAACTTAGTGTGCAACAGGTGAAATTTCAATAACAAAGTTTTTCCTCTTAGTAAGTAATATGTGCCATGGTAGAGACAGGAAAACATAAACTAAGAATGTGAAAATCTCCTTTCACACTACTGTAGACGTGAAGTGGAATTCGGAGTTTAGATGACCCCAACAGGCTGGAGTGTGAAAGCCTGATTTAGCATGGTGGAGCATGGTGTGCATTGTCAGCATCAGCCTGAGCTCTCATAGGATGGCTGTAACCCCCAAGCTGAGGAGAGTCCTCAGTGTAGACAGGGTAGTGTTGATGTATAATGACTGATGAAGGACTGATGGACTGACTGACTGAATGAATGAATGAGTAAATGACTGGATGACTGACTGACTGACTGACTGACTGAATGAATGAATGAATAAATGATGCAAATAGGAAAGGCTTTATGGACTTGAGGCAGGACTTTTCTGAGAAAACTTGGTGGAATACATCCTTCAGTTTCTTACTAGAATATTGAGACACTGTTGGGTTTATTGAAATATGTGAGGTGAGTGGGAGCTACAGCAGGAAGAGTGTCAGAGGAGAGAGCAACCCTTCTGTTTGCTTTGTGACTGCAGGATCACCGAGGAGCCCATGTGGAAGTGATCTGTGCAGCCATGCTCTCCCCTGGACAGTCACTCACTGGTTTCGTTTTTTTTGGCAGGCTCCTTTTCCCAGCAGATTATCCTCTATTAGCTAATCAAGGGCTTCTGGTCTCACAGTCTCAGCCTCCTCTCCTCCTCTCCCCCATGTGCCAGGGAAGTTTTCTTGGCACTTGAAACCAAAACTATAGATTGGCTGTGGGAATTCTACTTGGCTGGGGGTAAAATAACCAATGATTGCACATAATTGCAGAAAACAATTTTGAATGTTATTAATGAGGTATTCTAAACAACATCTTTTAGCCCTTTGTCTCACTTAGCAGCTGATTCACCAAGGTTCAGTGTGCTGGGATTCACAGTCATCTCCCCCATGACAGCTCTGGGCCCTTGGGCTTCATAATCAACACGGCTGGTCATTTTCAGGGGTGTATTTCCAAGGCTATAAAGTAAGCAGGCTTGCTGGAGAGCCACACGCCTTCAGCTCCATCCATCCAGTCACGGGCAGGCTGTCTTTATGTGGGGTTTCCTTTCCTTCCTCGGGCATGGGAAGTCCTGAGGTTAGAGCTGCTAAGGGCAGGTCCCTGTTGGCTGGGAATATCTCCGTTGCCTTTCATTTCTTTCTGGTCACCCAGGCCCCAACATCTCTACAGCGGGTCAAGTTGTCAGGTGCCAAACAGGGCTTCTGGGGAGACTCTGATGGAGTGACTGTAGGATGCTGTCTTTCAGTGTAACCTGAGAACAGGGCACGTGTAGGTCAGTACTGTGGACCATGGAGACTGCAGCTAGCCCACTTTCAATTTCCTAGAATGTCTGCAGCGACCCAGTGTGATTGCCTGCCTAGTGCTGATTTGTTGTCTGTCCCACTGTCTGTCTGTCAGGCACTAACTGCTCTATAGGCATTGGCTAGGTGCCGCTGTTATTTATTTGACCATCAGAGTGTAAATCCCTTGGGGTCAAGGACCTTATTGTCCTGGCACAGTCCTTGTATCTCCTGTACAGCCTAGAGTATACTAGACACTTAAGAAATGTTAACAAATGGATTGATAGGGAAGGTGCTTAACGGCTTTCAGGTGTTGTGATAAAATACTTGAGACTCCCAACTTTAAAAGAGGGATGGTTTACTTTGGCCCCTAGTTTTGGAAGTTTCATTCTCTGTATCTTGATCTGTGGCTTGGGACCCATGGGGAGTAATTGCTCACTCTGTGATCCCTGAGAAATAAAGCAAAGAGAAGGGGTAGCATTGACCCTGGCCGGAAAGGGGCTTATATCCAGTGAGCTAATCTCTTCCACTAGGCTCCACCTCTGTTTTTCTTTTGTCTTTTTTACAAACCCCGTTTTTTGGAAACAGTGTCTCGTGCATGCTAGCTTTGCCTTGCACTTGCTGTATGGCCTTCCTGTTGGGAACGCGGGCTGAGGAATGCACTCAGGACACAGGGACCTTTGCAGGACACACACATCAGAGAGGAGAGTGAAGAGACAGGCAGGGCTGAGAGGGGAAGAGAAAGTCATGAGAGCACTGGTGGGTCACAGAGAGCGTTGGGAGGCTCAGGCAGAGCAGGTGACCCCTTCACCCAGCCAGAACCAGGAGGCCCTCATGGAGAAACTGGCTGGAAAAATGTCAAGATTCTGACAGGAGAGAGGTGGAGCACTCCAGGGATGAGCTTCGATTTTATCCTTATGAGGAACATTGAAAGAAACCTGTAGTTTGAGGGAGGAATGTGGCACAGGTAAGGGGTTGTATGTGTAAAAGTAACTTTTATTTGCCAGATGTCATTGTTGTCTCTGAGGCTTATGGCTGAATACCCTCACCTTTTCCAGTTCTTTCTGAACCCTGGGTGGCTGGTTGAACTCAGCTGTTCTGACTCAAACTCCCTTCCAAGCTGACTGTTTCAAACTAGCTTCTCTCAGCTTCTCACTGAATTGCTGTGCTTGGCCTTAAACTAACTCTGGCAATCTGTTCTAATCTTCTGACTCAGATTCTCATTCTCTGGCTCCTTCTGCCGTCACCTGCAACCTTCTCTGGAAAACTGTCCTGATAAAACTGCCTCCTTCCCCCTCCCTACTCTCTTAAGTTTCCCCTCTTTCCTGGACTGTTCTCATGAGAGTTGGACATATCTTATCTCTGACTCATCCTGTCATATCTTTCTCTGATTCATCACTTTGTCCCTCAACTAGATGTCACTTTCAAACACGGATGCTTCCTTCTACAAACTAACTTCACCTTCATTGTTTGTGGTTAAAGGTGTGTTCTAAAGGTGTATCTGTGTTCCAGTCAGAAGGATTAAAGGTGTCATTCTAGTTGGATCACACAGACCTAGAAGGTCTTTGGATGTGATCCCTTTTCAGAGCAGCCATGTTGCTAGATTAAAATTCCTCTACAGGCTTGGTTAGAGGAGGAGAGAGCACAGTCTAGAAGCAGACATGGGGTCAAGCATGTGCTTTGTCACCTGGCAGTGAGGAGTCACTAAAGGCTGGTGGATGCCAGGCCCTGTGATGGTTCCCATGGTGATGTTGGCTAGGCATCAGTGAAGATGGGTCGGTATGTGTGTCTTGCAGTAATATTAGCTCAGGTGTGGGGTCATAGGGAACAGGAAAAAAAAAAAGGAGGCAGAAAGACTTCTGTTCCATGTGGTCCTTAATCAGCATTCAGGATAGCCTGGATGTCACAGGAAGGAGGACTGTCCCTTCCAGTGGTCAGGGGGTCCTTTGGTTACTTCCAAAGGAAAATCTAGTTTTCTCTAGGGTTTCACCTTCTCTCTCAGTAGAGTTCAGTGTGATTTCATTGTAGCTGAGGGGGCAGTGCTAAGGGTTCTCTCAGAGCACAAGCTGGTAGAAAAGTGAGTTTTCAGAGCCAGGCAGCGTGGCCATACTCTAAGCTCAGTGTTCGGGAAACAGAAGAAACAGGAGTTTAAGGTCATTTTGTCCCATCAGCAGCCTGAGCTTCATGAGGCACTGTCTTAAATAAGGGGGAGATGGGTTATCCCAAGATGAGGGATTGGCTCTCTGAGTCTGGAGTCCCAGTGTTCCTTGATGGAAGAGTTCATTCAGTTGCTAGCACAGGGGCAGCCAGTGTTCTGAGTCCCTTCCTTCCCCACCTGGCTCTTTGTGTGGAACATCCAGGGGTCTGTGGTTTGAGTGTGTCCCCTCAAAACTTTCATGTTGGAAATGGAATCCACAAATTCTTATTTTGAAGGTATTCAGAGGTAGGGACATTGGGGTCAGATGAGTTCATTAGGGTGGGGTCCCTTATGATGTCGGTGTCTTTAGAAGAGCTCAGACAGTGTGTGTCATCTCTGTCTCACTGTGTGATGCCTTCCCTAGGTTACCTGAATGCCAGCTTCCAGAGCTGTGACTCAGAAACCTTCTGTTCTTTATAAATCACAGTTTCAGGTACTTGGTTATAGCCACAGAAAATGGACTGTAGCTGAGGTTTCTACATGATTTTCTTCCCCAGAGGGAGCTCCTAGTCACAGTAAACCATTTGCTGATACATTTGCCCCTCCCTTCTTTCCACAAAAGAATGCTCTTTTCTTCTTGGGACACCACAGTCATGTTACTTATTCCAGTCCAGAAATACATCCCAAGGCAGCATGGCAGCTTTTCTGCTCACACCAAGGGAATGTCTGAGTCGGTTTCTTGTCTGCAAGTGTGTGTCCCAGTGGTGAGTCTGAAGAGAAAGTCTCACCAACTGTTGCTCAATGGAGTACTCCCTAGTGAACAGAGCTTAGTTTACAGCCTAGCCAGACCCTGCCTTGGATGGGCGTGGACTTGTGAGCCTTTGCCAAAGGATCCCCAGACATCTTCCCAAGATCCTGTGTGGCCCAAGGTGTTCCCAGTGAGTCAGAGCAGAAAGCTGCTTGCTGATGCATACCAGTTATCTGCCATCCAAAGAATGGAGTTGTCTTTGTCACCACCACAGCTGTCCAATTTCCTAGACAATTTTTGTGTGTCTGTACACATGTCTGCATGTGGATGTGCATACATGTGTGCATACGTGTGCATATGGAGGCAGAGGTCAAAGCCAAGTGCCTTCCTTCATCACTCTCTACATTATTGTTTGAGATAGGATCTTTCACTGAACCTGGAGTTCATTGATTTGAGGTGGCTGGACGTCAGAGGAACTCTAGAGATCTGGCTGTCTCTACCCAGACCTTGGTCCTCTCCTGTGTGTTGGGGAATCTAAACTCGGTTCCTCAGGCTTGCAGAACAGGGAGTTTATTGAATGAGCCACCTCTCCAGCCCCACAGCTCCCTCAGATTCCCACACGGTCCTGCTTTAAAAACTCAAGACAGCTGAAGGTACTTGGTCACAGCAGGCTGGTCACCCGAGGTACCTTCAGATCCAGGGTCACCCCGAGTTAGGCTCCTGGCTGGGTCGCTTCCTGTTGTACCCACCCACAGATGCTGCTCTGAGCCTTGTTTCCTGACAGAGCTTCCAGATGTGGTGCCACAGTGTATGTATGCAGTTTTTCCACATATCCCTCATGCCCCTCTACCCTCATTACCTAAAGACCCAGAATTATATACCTTTATAAAGAAATATAATATAAAGAAATATGGCCTTTGTCTTCTCCTACAATAGTCATACAAAGAAAGACTTACTAGCAGGGCCATTTGGTTCCTTCTTGGGAATATTCCTGTCCCCTCTCAGTCATTGAGAAAAACAAGTGAACTCGTTGATACCACATTAAGTTAATCGTGTAGGTGTCCACTTGGCATGCACCCACAGAAATGGGCTGGGGTGGGGAGGCTGAAGGGCTGGATGATAAGAAGCTATTGCCTCTAGCACAGTGCTCTGGGCCTGCAGCAGGGCTCCTTAGCCACACCTATGTGATGCTTAATATTGACTGTCAGCTGGACACGTCCTAGAATCACTTAGCAGATGAGCTTCAGTGAGGAATGCTTCTAGATTAGGCTAATTGAGATGGAAAGGCCTACCCTAAACATGGGCCCTGTGCCCCATCTCCTACTGTCTTAAAAATAAAGTGAGCTGAATACAAGCATTCGCTTCAGCTTCTTGATAGTGGACACATGTGACTGGCTGCCTCACACTCTCTGTCATGGCTTGCCTGAACTGTGAGCTGGCATAAACTATATACCCACATATACTGTTGAACTGTGAACCAACATAAATGTTTCCTTCCTTAAGCTTTATTTTATAATTGTGTATATGTATGTAGGTCTGTGTATGCATATGTGCATGTCAGTGCCGAGGCCCTTGGAATTCAGAAGAGGGAGTCTGATCCCCTAGATCTGTAGTTATAAGTAGTTGTGCACTGCTCTGTGGGGATGCTGGGAACTGAACTTGGGTCCTCTGTAAGAGCGGTGTGTATTATTAACCACTGAGCTGTCTCTCCAGTCCCCTGCTTTAAGATTATCTATCTATCTATCTATCTATCTATCTATCTATCTATCTATCTATCTATCTATCTATCTATCTGATAAGTGTTTTAGTGATGAGAAAAGAACCCACCATTCCCAGGACAGCTTGCCTGCGATGCTCTAGGCAACTGGGAGTCAGGCTGGCCTCCACTTCCCTGCCTAGCGACTCTACAGTTCCCCTCTTAGAAACAGCCCCATAGTCTCACACAGAGAAGTACTTTCTTTGGCCTCATTTTTGCAGTATAGGGGTTAGGCACAGGCTTTATAAATGGCTTTGCTCCTGAGCTACACTGCTAACCCTGTTCATCTCCACTGTTAACTTCAGGGCCTGGGGATCCAAAGAAAGTCATGGAAACTAGGGTCAGATGCTCCTCCTCTTGTAGGATACTTACTACTTCCTGGCTCAGCTGCTACTTGGGTTGGGTGCAAGATCTCCTCCCCACCCCCGCATCTTTTGCTCTTTTGCAACATCCTCATACAGACATACATTGTGCTGATTGAATTCTGAGTGAGATGCAATTGTGAACTTCACTGCCTCCTCCTCCTCCTCCTCCTCACACACAGCCTTCCCTCAAACCTTGTAGAGAGCAAGTGTCATTCTTCTGTTTCCTTCCACACTGGTGCAGAGTGGAAGTCTCACTCAGCTTATGTGAATCCTACCCCTTTCCCCCTTAGACTCAGAGCCAATATGTGTATGCTGATGTGGCTCTTTGTGGCATTGCCATGAAAGGAGGGTATGCTGTGGTGGCAGGGAGTCTGTTGTGTGCACCCTCCTCTGCCCTGCTCCTGTCTGTCACAGGCCACACTTTAGAGCAACAGCATCCATTTGATGGACATTTAATACCCATGGATCGAATAAAATTGTTTTGTAGCTAGAATTTTCCACGACTGTAATTACCAAAAGATTCTAGTTGTTGCTCATGGGCATCCTCCCCGGAGCTGCCACGGAATGAGAAGCTGACCTAATTCCTCTGTAGTTCAACTTAATAAGCAGCCTTAACCCATTTTTAGGTCTATTGACTGATACCCTTTGGGTGAGTGTGACTTTCCATGGTGGGGGTAGGGATCAAATGTAGTAGGGTGTTTACCCCTGCTACCCCCCCCCCCGTTAAACTCACTCATTTCTTGCTTCACAGCAATTTAGGTCAATTCTAGCTTTTAAAGAATGAACTTCTGTAGGAAGAGGAAATTAACCAGACCTTAAGGGGGCCTGGTTACCATAACTGGCCCCCAGAGAACGACTCTCAGGCTGATAAAGCTGGGACGGGGCCCCATGACTACTTCAGGCCATCACCTCACATGGAGACCGGTGTGGCTTTTCCTGCTTCCTGACAGGTACGGCAGCCAGCAGTGATTGGGCATGTGCGTCTGGGTGTGTGAGCACTTGGCTGGCACATGGGAAACTCTGGAAAAAAATAATAAAAAAGATGTGTGTTATAACCCTGAAAGTCTTCCTGTTTCTTCTGCTCTTTTTGTGTCTCCCCCGCCAGAATAGACTGCATCCTCTTTCTTCTTGGGAAGAGGGCTAGTGAACCTTCCACAGGACACAGGTGTAGGGCATAACTCAACTGAGGATGGAGGACTTTAGATGGGAAGACTCAGGGCAAAGGCAGGGCACGGGGATGAAGGTGTGTCCAGGCTCATTCGATCGACACTGAATATAAGGGGCACAAGTGGCCCTTGAGTCACAGACATTTCTACCATCATTAAGAAGCCTTTCTGAAGTGTGGATATGAATGAGGGACTGGTGTTCCAACCTGTCTTCTCTCTTTCCTGTTCTACTGAACCTCACTGTGCATTCCCTGTCCAGAGGGACTGTACCCTCTCAGACTGTGAGCCAAAACAGATTCCCCCCTCCCTTGTTTTTGTCTATGACAGCAAAAACCAAAGCAACGAATTCACTGCCCCTTTCCATGATGTTTCATTTCTGAAGGGACCAGTAGCTGAGAGTCGGTCAGGAAACCTGTTCCTTGCAGAAGATGGACAGACATATAGTTGACACATGGGGGCTCACTGAGCTCAGAGGTCATTCCAAACTTCTCTCATCTCTGAGGCCACATGTGGTCCAGCTCTTTGAGATTGGTGTATGGGGGTAATTTGATATGTTTTTACATGAAAACAATTGACATTTTAATTTGTTTTGTTTTGCCATGCCCCTTTCTTTGGCTCTGTCTTACCTCCATGTTCTGTTTGTCACTCCATCCTCCTTTTATTCTTTTCTTAAATTTACAACATAGAGCTTTAACCTAGTATTCCAGAACTTCCCAGACTCCTTCAACATTTGCAATAGACTTTAACATTACTTTCATGCTGAAATTTGATTTAAGTCAACAGCTACTTTCTAAATGGCAATTGTGCACTTTCACCAGACTAGGTCATCAGACTTGAGATGAGTGCTGTGTAGTGATTTGGATGGTTCCCTGGGAAGCACAGGTCTTCTGGGAGGATGGGGAGTAGAGCCAGGCCTAAAACTCCGTGTGGGGAAAGCATGTGGTCCTCCTCAGGTCCTCATGCTTGAGCGGCAAGAACTTTACTGGTAGGCCCATCTCCCTTGTCTCTGGAATCGGCCATTCCTTTAGGTTTCCCTTCTTCCCCAGACTCATATTTTCACCTTTATCACAAGAATCCACGCACATGAGAAAACAAAGTAGGTACCTACGGTTTGAGACTGCTTATGTGTGATAAGCAGTTTTCTCTTACTGTAACAAATGCCCGAGGAAGCCAACTTACTAAGAAGACAAGTTAACATAGGCTCACTGGAGGTTTTGGAGGTTTCAGACCACGATTGACTAGCTTTGTTGACACACATCAAGGCTGTCTGTCATAGACGTGTGTAGCAGGGAAGATCTGGCAATCTCTTGGCAGTTGTGAAGTAAAGAGAAGATGAAAAACGTCATCCCAGTATCTCCTTCACGGTCACACTTCAGTGATTAGTTTCCTCCCACTGGGTCCCACCTCCTAGAGCTCCCACCACACTCCCAGGAACATGGTGGGTAGCTGAGTACATTAAAGACCCTCAGAGGAACTTTAGGATTGTGACCTTAGAGGTCTAGTGGTGTCTTACTTGGTTTTTCCCAAGAAGATAGAGCAAGCAGGGTGTTTGGAGTTCGTGTTGTAATTTGAAAATGTGCCCTGTACTTTTCCTTTAGAAAGACAAGATTTTGGCTTGAATTAATCTCCCAAGATTTCCCACGAAAGGAGACCAGCCCCAACCTCATAATGACGTCACCCATTTCTCCTTCTTTGTCTCCCCTTCTTTGCAGTGTTGAGGATGGGACTCAGCATCTTTCTCATACTAGGCAAGCGCCCCTCCCCCCCAACTCACACCCCAGCCCCTGAACTATGATTTCATTGGAATGACTGACCCAAAAAGAAAAAAAGGAAAAGAAAGAAAAGAACCACAAACCTCTTCATATGGTGTCAACATTTCCCGAAGACAAGCAGCCCCGGTTTTTAAAGACGCTTGAGAGCAGACGGATGAGTGTCGGTTAGAAGGAGTCTCCCTCCTATGATCCTGAACAAGGTCTCCACACTGCCCCCACTATCTCCTCAGAGGTCCCCGGGAACAAAAGGCAATTCAGATCACAGAATATTACTTCTCTCACCACAGCATCAAACTATTAAAAATAAAACTGTCCCTCAAGGCGAAACATTTCATTTATTTTCCTTTGAATGACTAACTTGTTTATTAAGATAAACCGAGTGGCTACATCTAGATGGAGCACTGGCAAGGAAAAATTGATTTCTCGTAGGCTTTTGGAAAGCAGGCTTTGTGTTCTCTGGAATTATCTTTGGATTTTAAATGAAGAGGAGCCATTTTTGTTTTGTTCCCCAAAATTGGTGTGGCTGGGCTCTCCCTCGGATGACTCTGTCTCAGGTAGTTCTGTCTTGGGTAGTGTCCCATGTGACCTTGCATCTTGTGGCAGAGCATCCTCCTGAGCTTGAAGGTGTCCCTTTGAGGCAGACTACCTTCTTTCTTCTACTGCAGCCTTTACTGTTTAATAGGAAAACATCCCCCTTTTGTCTCATTTCATGCTTGAGACCCTGCCAGACTGCATCTGTGTTCCCTCCAGGTTCCCACAACTGCCTTTGTGTTTTCCCGGTCCAGTCCTGAAGGAGCTCACAGGGAGGGTACTGTGTCACTAGGGAACTTTCTATTGCTGCCCTTTCCTCTGAAGACATAGGATATGTCCACAGGCTCTCCTGATCAAAGCCCTGTTTGTTCTAATGTGGTAGAGCTTGAAAGAAGAAAAAGGTGTAAACAATTGGAACACCAAGAGACCCCACCCATTCTGATAAACTCCACCCACTCTAGAATAATATGGAAACCATGTAATTTCCTTATAGAAGCCATATGCCAAATGATGCCTGCCTTCCTTTAGGTGGTGAGTTCTATTTGGTGTTTTACACACACACACACATTATTTCTGTCTTTGGGCCGTTG
The DNA here is from genome assembly GCF_900095145.1 of Mus pahari. Classification (NCBI taxonomy): domain Eukaryota; kingdom Metazoa; phylum Chordata; class Mammalia; order Rodentia; family Muridae; genus Mus; species Mus pahari. The sequence continues at coordinate 150,769,838 of NC_034594.1, forward strand.
TCTGTTAAAGATAATTAACCTCATTTTTTAGATGAGGAAATTAAAGATTGTTCAAGGACATGGATTGAGCAGTAATGACAGCCAATGCTATCAGCCAGTTATACACTCTCCTGTTCGGTCATTTCTGCCCTGTTGGTTTGGTTTTAATGTCCCCCTAATTTTATAATGTGAGCTAGGAGAAAAGGGTCCATAGGTGGAACATCATCTTTTCTGTTAGACAGAGTCTCATATTGCACAGGCTGAATAGTGTTAGGACCATAAGCATGCACCACCATTCCTGGTATGTGGTGCTGGGGCTTGAACCCAGGACTCTGTGCATGCTGGGCCAGCTCTCCTAGCCGAGCTGCAGCCCTAGAACCAGTGCACCATCATGATTAACAAGTCCCAGTATAGTGAGGTGATAGGTGGTTACTTTTCTTTATCCCATATTCACGATGCCTCTGAAGAGGGCTTACCCTGGTTCTGCTCATGAAGACCCTTTTGTAGCAGGCAGAAGGCAGAGGTCCTGGTAGAAGATACAGTCCCCGAAGGCTGGGACTTCCAGGGGTGGTCATCTGGCTTTCTGTCTATTGGCTCATGTCCTATGAGCAATGAGACCCAGATCCCTGGGGGGATGGATCAGGCCTGTGGCTTCTTACTGGAGCGAGTTAGCATTGCCTCCCCAGTGTGGTTCTATCCCCTGGGTCTGGTTTGCACAGGATGAACAGGCATAGCGTCAGGAGCTATCTCCCTGAAGGAAGAGGATGGAATTCAGGCGAAGACCCAAGGGACTCTCTCTGTTCTTCCTCCTTGGTCCCCTCTCCCCATCTAAGGCAAAGAAGATCAGGTAGGAGGAAGGGGTTCATTGGAGGCTTGGTGATGGGGCCTGATGGTGTTTTGTTCCATCTTTTAACCACCTCTGGCAGAAAGGAATCAAGTGTTCCCTCTCTTCTGACTGCCCAAGCCAGCATAGTGACTCAGGAACTCTGTAGAGAAGCGATATGCACGGCATGGTATTATTAAATCTCCAGACGGACTACTGAGGACCAGAGAAGCTTCTCTCTGATTTTCACATGTGTATTCTGGCTCAGAATTTTCTTTGCTTGTTTGTTTAATTGCTGATCTGAGACTGGAACTCAGGGTGGTGTGTGTGCTAGGCAGGAGTTCTGGCCATGGAACACATCTCCAGCCCTCTAGGCAAGAATGTCAATGGACAAGTATGTGCACTGTCCCTTGCCATGGGCGTGCTTTATAATTCCACACCTGTGAATTAATAAACTGGGTGAGTCTCTTTGGAAGAGGAATTTAGGACAGAACAAACCGCTGAAAATGCTTGGCTCTTAAGTCCTGCTCTTTATCCATGATGTCTGAAACTCTGCAGAGTTCTCACTGGTGTCTCCGACAGGCTGTCCTGGCTGGCATAGAGGTGTCTGTGACACCCAGCCAGAGGGAAACATCTGTTCATGTTGCCTTTGGAAGCAGATCTCTCTGCCCTTGAGATCTGCTCCGTCTGAGAGGAACACACAGAAACTAGAGTCTCATGTGTGTCCCTGAATGGCTTTTGGGACAATCTACCCTTTCTGAGTTCTAGGACTGGCCAAAGTCTGTGGTTCTGTCTCTTGTAGGAGGATTGCTATGGGAGGAGTGCCTGGAGACAAAGGCCACCGCCCATTCCTTCCAGGAGACTTTGTGGTGTCTCCTACAGCGTCTTGCTAGTTTCACATTGAAGACTGAAGGGCAGGGTTAGGAGTGTAGCTTAGTTGGTAGCATGCTAACCTAGTACAAAGGAGGACTTGGGTTCAGTCCCCAGCACAGCATAAACCGGGCCTAGCAGTGCCTGTTTACAGTCCCTGGACTTGGGAGGTAGCGGTGGTAGGATCAGAAGTTCAAGGTAATTTTTAGTTACATAGCATGTTCATGGCTAGCCTGGGCTATAGGAGACTCTGTTTCAATCAACTAACCAACCAACCAATCAACGAATCAATCAAAATACTGGGAGCAATGAGCAGGGGCAGGGGGTGGGAATAGAAAAGAGAAGCGTAGGCTATTACCCTCCTGCTTGAGAATTGCTCATCTGCTTCTTATTCAGAGGAACAACGATGAGAACCAGAAGTACTGAATGGCTTCTGAGATCATCTGAGAACACTCACAATTATTCTTACAGAGACCCTGAAGGGTGTGTGTTTGTGTGTGTGTGTGTGTGTGTGTGTGTGTGTGTGTGTGTACAGGGTGGTGGCCGAGGCTGAGATGTGTTCTCTGAGGCATGAGATTCTACCTCTTTTGAAGAGAGGCTAAATTCATTTGCAGCTGGTTTCCCTTAACCCCTCCTAACACCAGCACTGTTCCAGAAAACCACAGAATTTCAAAATAGAATAGAAATCATCTGAGTGTGAGTGTGTACTCCGGGGCCTGGGTGGGTTTGGGGGCCTCCAGTCTTAGCAGTTTTCTCCACCCCTGGTGAAGATTTTCACACTGTGTCACTATCCTCCCTCTATCTGCTGGGTGCTCAAGTTTAAGCCTGGGAAAAATGGAGATCTGGATGAAACAGGCCTCAGGGGACTACAGTGGCCATAAAAGCCAAACATCAGCCCAAGCCAGCCCCATTTGGTGTGACCTCTGATGACTGGCCGGCTCTCAGTTGGTGTCAGAGAAGGCACATGGTGGCAATTAAGTCCCAAAGTGACATTGGGAGAATTATGCTAGTGAGAAATTGATTTTTTTCCCCCTCCAGTCTTAAAAAAATGCAGTCTGTCTCTGTCCAAATATTTCTGAAACAGCAGGCACGGCAATGTGAGGATGGGCTGCCGGCATCACTGTGAAGGCGTGGGGTCAAGCCAAAGAGGGAGAAGGAGCCAGAGAGGCCAGGGAAGGCAGCATCCTTTGATACTTTCTCACGAGCTGCTGGCAGTGTGACTGGAGGGGGGGCAGTGAGTGGGGTCAGGGGTGGCCCGGCTCTCCTCTGAGGCTGAGGGGAAGGAGGCTTCCCCCTCACTCACCTCTGTCCTTCCGACTGCCCTGCTTTATGCTCTGTGTTTGCATCCAGCTTTTCACACGCGAGGAGCTCAGGCAACCAACCCAAGTTTTCAGTGCTTGTGAGATTCACCTCTGGGTTTTCAAGGCAATGCTAAATAATGATTTTCAGATCACTTGAACTGTGAGGGAGCTAGAACCCCTGGGCTCTTGGTCTGCAAACTGATCAAAATTGATTAATTCTGCTGTATACTTAGAAAGCTTTTTTTTTTTTAACATTTTATTTATTTATTTTTTTATTTTTGAGGCAGGGCCTCACGTAGCCTAGGCTGACCTCACACTCACTGCATAGCTGAGGATGGCTTGAAAACTCTCTCTCTCTCTCTCTCTCTCTCTCTCTCTCTCTCTCTCTCTCTCTCTCTCACTCACTTTTATGTCTCTCTGTGTGTATGTGCTTGTACATGTTCATGCTTGTACATGTTGGCTACATCTGTGGAGTCCCAGAGGAGGGCATCAGATACCCCAGAGCTAGAGTTAGAGGCAGTTGTGAGTCTCCCAGTGTGGGTGCTGAGCTCTGAACTCAGGTCTAGAAAAGGAGCCATGCAGGGATCCCTGCTGAGCCATGCAGGGATCTAGCCCTGAAACGTGGTGAATGCCATAGGAGCTTAAAATAAATAGCAATTCCTCCAAGTGCCCAGAATCCTCGGTCTAGTCGGTGGTCAGTATGTTCATCTGCATAGGGAGTGAGCAGTGAAGGCGAAGACCCATTTGGTGCAAATTAACGAGGGGAGAGAGATCATAACCAATAACAGGTAAGGGCAGTGCTGCAGGGGCATGTCCAGAAAGGGCACAGCTCGGGGTAGAAAGAGAAACTCTGGAAGAACTAGAAGAAAACGAAGGTTACCTTTCACCTGCTCTTGTAGGAATCCTTATCCAAACCTAACGGCAAGGGAAGAGAGATCCGTGAACAGGATTGACAAATGTTAAATTTCAAGAATGTTCATACTGACCCAACTGTAAAAGCTTTGAAAGGGCACAAAATGCACCGAAAGGAAAACAGATAAAGTAGAGGATGCTCTTCATAATTTTTTTTTTTTGAGGGAAAACTTCAAAAAGAGCAGCCCAAATTAATGAGCTACAAATGACACTCAACACCGGGGAGGTAATGTTAAATGTAAAAAGTACAGCATCATCACATGCCCAACCCCGTGCCTTCCTATGCAAAAGCTTAAACATCAACTAAACCTGAAAGAGTTTTGCTTATTTTTGAGGCCGAGTCTCACCATGTAACCCTGGCTGGTTTGAAACTGGGCTGGCCACAGACTCGAGGAGATCCACGTGCCCTGCCTCCTGAGTGCCGGGGTTAAGGCTGTGTGCCACCATGGCCAGCAAAATGAAAGATTTTTTTTTTTTTTACAGTAAATTACTGAATGCCATGAATGTATTAAGCTATGAAAGTCATTCCATATTTGCTTTATAACACACCCGCTTCTAATTCAGCAGTTCTCATCTTGGGGTGATTTTTCTGCCAGATATCTGCAGACACCTTTGCTTGACCAGATAGGGTTAGGGTCTACTTTCCTACTGGGTAGAGGCCAGAGGTGACAGTCAGTACTCCGTATCTCAAGGAACAAGTCCGACTGCACAACAAATAGCAGCTGTCATGTGGTTAGGAAACACTGCGTTTGTTCATCTTATGTAATCTCATCTTTATGTATTTCAAAGATGGACATCAGTGAATGTTCCTTTTAATGTTGAAGTATACATATCATTTGCTAGGTTTTAGTGCTTGTTTATAGCGGCTTTCTTTCTCTGTGAAAGTTAATCATGATGTAAAACAGAATCTTAAGTATGTTAAGCATGTCTTCACAGAGTTTTGGCCCATGCACACACCTGTGCTGCCTAGGCCCTGTCAGGCACAGAACATTACCACATCCCCCTCCCTCTCTCTATCAGACACAGGATTGGTCTAACTTCTTCTCACCACAGATATAGCTGTTCTGGGACTGTACATAAATAGAATACTAAAGTAAATTGTTCATAGTATCCCTAGAGATTAGGTCTAGGAGTTTATGCTTTCCAGGGGTCAGTTACCTTATAGTAAATGACTATATTTCTGTCTGTCTGTCTGTCTGTCTGTCTGTCTGTCTGTCTGTCTATCTCACATCATTACAGTATGACTTATAATACCAAATACATGTGTGTGCAATAGATAGATAGATAGATAGATAGATAGATAGATAGATGATAGATAGATAGATAGATAGATAGATAGATAGATAGATAGATAGATAGATAGAAGGTGTACATTTACCAGGAAGGCTATAGCAATTAGATCGATCCCTGGGTAGGGAAGACTAAGGTCTTCCAGGAGATCAGTACAGACTCTGAACTGTTGAGCCATCTCTCCAACCTCATGATAAAAGATCTACAAGTAATCTTTACACTGTATTGTCCAGGGAATGACAGTAAAGAAATTTCTACATGTTCAATATGCTCGTTTTGCTTTTATTTCAAATATTTCCAAAGGTTACAGCAGGGTTTGTTGAATCTGTGGATAAGGAACCTGCAGGGACCAGAACAGAATATCTTCCCTTTTGTTGAGCCTGCTAATGAACACAGCAAGACAGCCCTCACAGGGTGCTCTGTGTGTCTCTGGGCATCTTCAAAGCCTGCTTAAGGAGTCTTGAGTCTAACAGTTGTTTTCATAATAATGTGGATTGCCTTTTCCCCTCGTAGCACTGTGCTGACGACAGCCGAATTGGTGGTATGAAGGCAATTGTTGCTTCAACTGTTGCTGCTTGGGCTGAAGGGGCCATGACACCTCTGTTGTACTTTTCATTAACAGTCACTTGTAGGAAGATGAGCCAGGGTCAGTAGTGTCCATGTTAAATCTCAGGCCCTCAGAACAAGTGCTCTGGCATTAACAGATGTGACTTTAAAGGTATTATGTAAGGCGCGCCTGCACAAACATTCGCAAGATCTGCTTAACTTAGAACCGCTGGTGACATAGGCATGATTCTATTCTCACATGGGTAAAAGTTCCATTCCAACCAAAACGTAGTTACAATGAGTTTTTATGTAACAAAGCACAAACGTTTATTGATATGGTTTCTAGTTTTACATTGCAACTAACTTTTAGGGACCCACCATTTGTGGACTTTTGGTTTGTACCAGAAGCCAACAGCCATCATTATCTAGATGGCTATTAACATAGCCCATCGTTTTCCAATTACATATCTGTAGGGTGCTGTTTACACACATCGCCCACAAGAACGTAACACAGCAGAATGTGTGCAGGGGGAAGGTGAGATCACTGAAGAGATCTGCAAGCGTCTTTGAGATCTGCAAACATTGTGCTTGTTCACTGTTGTTTTAAAACTTGGTGAAATAGTTAATTTTCTCAAAAATATGTTAATTTGTAGTGAGTAAATTAATACATAGTCTCAAAATTTCCATTTTTACCTTCTCTTATAAAATGTAATACATGTTAGTAAATCTTGTGGGTTCTCAATAGTTTAGACTATAAAGAGGTCCCAAGACCAATGAATTTGAGCATCACTGATTTCCATATTCCATCGAAGGCATGTCCATGTCGTTTTGAATGTCAGAACTTTGCTCTTTTTAATTATGGGCTGTGTTCTGTCCTGCACATTTATCATAGTTGTTTATTCTCCTCTTAATAGACATCTGGGCTGCTTCAGGATCTGGAATACTGTGAATAGAATTATGTCCAGTCTTATACAAATGTTTGTTGAACAGACTTTTCTTTCTGAAGGGTAAATACTGAGGAGATAAATTGGATTAGTCAGGTTGCAAGTGTTCAGTGTTACCGTGTAAGACATTCCTCAGCGTTTTACCATCTACCGAAGTCTGTTTGCCACTTTACATTTCTGTACAACGTGTGGGTGGTAAGGGCATTTTTAATGAAATTAAAACAGAAGCATGCACGCGTGTACATACATGCACTCCCGTTCTCATCTGTGCGACTCTAGAATTTGTAGGGTTAAGATTACACGGGGTAAAACTGGAGGTTGAGGGTGTAGCTTAATGTAGCCCAGCAGTGCAAGGCTCTGGGTTCCACCCCCACAGCCACAAACAAAGCAAAGCAAAAGAAATCATAAGGGGAGAAAGGGCACAAGTAGGGAATGGCAGCGACCTTGGACAGGAAGTGCTGCCACGCTGTGTTCTGCCTTCTGAAGGTCAACCAATGCACTGTGCCCAGGGGAGGGACAAAGGCAACTTCTCCTTCCAATAGAAAATGCTCAGAGTATCCGAGCCATCCCCCCACGCCCCTCCCCCACCCCGTGGTCACCGTGGCTACAGGTGCTCATTCTCCTGACCCTCTGGACTGCAGGGGGCCTGATGGGAACCTGCTTTGGATGATCATGCCGGCTGCATCTGAGCCCAGGAAGGAGCCCATCACTCCCACAATTTAATCGTTCCCAATGGGAATAAGCAGCTGCTTTTTTGTCTGGTTACCCTTACCCAACTAATTTATGGCTCTCTTGCTAGGAATTCAGTCCCTCAGATGCCAGGCCTGTGCAGGTGGCCGAGGTGAGAGCTATCCTCACTGCAGCTGCCATCAGAGGAGGCCATACTCGTTTTCTAGTTCTTGGGGTGGAATTTAAGCCCAAGTTTATTTACCCTTAGCAAGCACAACTAACTTTTCTTATTATTATTTTAGGACATTGGATAAGAAGGCTCATAAAAAGGAGGACACAAAACAGCTTTTACTGACACACATTATGCTGATTTATCTGTGAGTGGGAGCTAAACCATATGGTCTAGATTCTCTTAAAACACACATGGGGTTCAGGATTAAGGGAACAGGCACTAAGCAAATTCATTTTGCATTTCAGGAAACAGAACAAGGGCGTTCGGTAGTCCATGATTGCTGTGTGCAAGAAACTGAGTTTAGTGATTCATAGTCACAATTTCATCTAGTACTCCCAGCGTCCCGGTAGTCAGCTGTTTTGTTTTTGTTGTTGTTGTTGTTGTTGGTTTTTTTTTTTTTTTTTTTTTTTTTAATCAGGGGCAGACACAGCACTGGGTACTGTGCCCTGAGTAACATAGGAAGCTGGAAAGAGCTAGAATCCAGGCTTCGTCCCACAGTGACAGGCTTCCTTCCTAAAATCTTCAGATCATGAAAGACATGAACAGAAAATGGGATGGACTCGCAGCCAGCAGATCATCCGACCAGCTAGGTTGTTGGGTACTGTGTCACGTTCTTTTGTTGGCTGGAGCCTGGGCTGCTGAATGTCATGGGTCAGGATTTCTCCGTGCTTGCTTGGGACTCTCAGCTGGGCATCGCTGCAGAATCATGTGCTGCCAGTGACTCTGCTATGATGTCATTTCATTCATGGGTTGAAACATCCTGAAGATGCTCTGTGGGCTGCTCAGTGCCCATGAATGTGGCCCAAGGAGACCCCAGGTGCTTCTGCTTTCCCTCTGCTCCCTCCCAGGTGTCTGTGTCTCTCTCACTGCTTTGCCAAATGACTCTTGTTCTGAATGGGCTTCAGGGACTAATGGCAGGCTGGGTGCTCTAACCCACCCATTGCACAGGCAGAGATTTCTGGTTGAACTGAGCCACGCACCAGTCACAGATAGGAAAGGTATCCTATTGATGGTCCATTCACCTATACATAGAGGGAAGAAAAAAAAACCCTCTCAGAGTGGGAGATGGCTGGTCATGCAAGTTTGGAGCTGGAGTTTGGATGGTGTGGTGACCTGCTCAGAGTCCCAGCAGCTGGGCAGAGTCAGGGAATTTTTGGGACAAGCTGGGTAGCTAGACAAGCCAAATTTGTCAAAATAGCATAACTTGAACAAACCAAGGTACAAACCTATTTTGAAAGAAGTCTTTATGTCTTTGAAATTAATTGGACCCTTCATCCAATTGAATGTGTCCAATTAACTCTTAGCAAATAAGAATATTTGCTAAGAAAGTGTTACAACAGCATAGTTAGGCCAGGTTGTAGTATTCCCAACAAATCCACATTATGTCTGTACCACTAGAAGCTGGATTTATAAAGCATGGAGGGATCCACAGGAGTGGCAAGTGGAATATCGAAAAGCCATACCTCACTGATATGGAAGTGTGTGTGTGTGTGTGTGTGTGTGTGTGTGTGTGCGTGCATGTGCATGTGTTACTGGGATCAAAGCTAGAGGCTTGTCCATGTTAAACAAGAGCTTACTACTGAGCAACACCCCCACAGGCCAATCATAGGGCTTTTTAAGAAGAGAAATATTGTATTTGGTAAGTTTTAATGAGAGATAAGTACATGTGGATTTATAGATCTTACAGATATAAGATATATCTTATGGTATTAAAGACACATACTCAAAATAGTTGAGTTTCATTTGGGACATTGATGAACTCTTCCCTCCTTTGGCTCTCTAGACTTGGGGAGAGCCCTAGCCTAGAGATAGTTGCCAAGCCGGGGCATGGATGTGCTCACTTTCCCCCTCTGAAGTCCTGTTGGGAATCTGTAATTGATCTTGGCAATTCCGCTTTTTCACTGAACTCCATAAATAAACTGTGGGTTTGTGCTCACCGCAGCACGCCGCGAAGCCATCCCTTGTCTGTCTGCATTTGCCGGTAAGTGGAAACACACTCTCCATCCTTACTCTAATTGTTTGGGTCTGTGGCCTTATTACATGTTATCTTCATCTCATTTGTAGAGCATAATGGCATTACAAAAACAGCATCTCAACAGGAGCGGCAAGCTCCTTAGTAACTGACAAACCCAACAACAAGAGACACTGGGTGCAGTAATTTGGTCAATGCACAGTCGTGCCCTTCGAGAGACTCACACGTCACAGAAGGAATGTCCCAGTATGTCCAGGGGTTTGCAGAGGCTGTAGTGTCTCTAGAGCTGTGGTGGACAGACCTGCTTTGGGGGGGGGGATCCTCAGTCTTCAAGTGGGAAGACCCTTTTCCCCTGGTACTTGTTAGGGGGTGTGGTGGGATAGTGCACCAGTGTATTCAGCTGTCATTCCCTTGGATGGACTAGGAGGCTTTTATGGTGTAAGCTCAGTGGGGGAGATCCTTTTACAGCTCTTGCAACACAGACCTGCCATTAACGGTTTCTAAGAGAATGAGAGAGCTTGCTCTGTCAAAACCAGTGCCCCCCTCAGCAGTCCTGGGCCCCTTAGCCAATCTGCTGGATACTGGGTGGCCCAGAAGCCAGCTCTGTAGGAGGCCCCGGCCTCCCAAGTCTTTCTGAAGGTGGTATCTGAGCTGTTTCCCACACTACTGTTTGGTAACACAGCCAACTGGTGCCCGTGGACACTGTCCATGGAGTCCCCCACTTCTCACTCTTTTGGGCCAGGTTGGTGCCTGTGGAGAGGCAGCACTGGCCTTTCTTTGCAGTTGAGGTATTCAGGAAAATATCTGTAGATCTTCTGTTTAAAGGAATTAGGTCATATTTCAGGATTATACTTCACAAGGCCATAGGTAAGGGTGCGTGCCCTTTACTGAGTGAAATTTTTAATGGTTCAATAGGATGTGCCATTCAGTGTTAAAAACGAGCTCAAAGCACAGTCGGGAGGAGTTCACAAAGTACTGAATGGCTCCGTGTGGTAAAGTTTATTAGAGACAACTGGGTTACAGTTTCAAAGACCTCAAACTATCCCTGTGCTAAAGGGGAACCATTCGTATGACCTTAGTTTTCTTATATATCGAATTTTAAGATGGAGGAGTAAGATGATCTGCAGTCTGGGTGAGTTCCAAGTAGTTGGAATAAGAAATGGTCACCTTCGGGCTGGAGAGATGGTTCAGTGGTTAAGAGCACTGATTGCTCTTTCAGAGGTCCTGAGTTCAAATCCCAGTAACCACATGGTGGCTCACAACCATCTGTAATGGGATCTGATGCGCTCTTCTGGTGTGTCTGAAGACAGCTACAGTGTACTTATATATAATAAATAAATCTTTAAAAAGTATGTTAGAAAAAAAAAAAAGAAATGGTCACCTTCTCAGTATGCCACCAGTGCGCCAGGCTGCTTATGTCATTTAGGTTTTGGTGAACAAGGTCTGTGTGGGGATCGAAGCTGATGCTAAGTGCCAGTTCTTCTCTTGGCATGGACACTCTGAGCTGGGGGACCCCAGCAAAGAAACCTCAGCCTCATACAGCATGAGTGTTTTCACTGGGGCATGGAAATGAAATGTTTCACACAGCACAAATGTGTACAAATGAAAGGACATTACATAGGAACTGGTGTGTGCCACCACCATAACTGCTACTCCATAGATATATAACCATTATATTAGTAGTCATATATATCATATATATGCACATATGTACATATATATATCAGATATATGTATATATACACATATATACATAAATATCATATATATATATATATATGATATATATATATGATAGTCACATGTGACTATAGGATTTTTTGAAGTGTTATACTTGGGATCAAATCCAGGGCTTCACACAGGCGGACCACACTCCCCTCGTGAGCTTCACCCACAGCACCAAATTCACAATATTTCATCATTGGAAAGAACTGTGAAACAACAAAATCCTTTCTAAACTTGTGATGTTAACAGTCAGCTCTCAGCCAAATTTGCCTCATGAAGTAGAAGTTTGGTATGGTCAGGTGTCTTACAGAACGTGTGACTTTCTCCTGCACTATCTCACATGCCAGGCTCCTCTGCTCTCTCTTCTAGTAAGGAAATCTATTCTAGTTTCCACGTCACAGTCTACCACTGAGGAAAACAGGAAGACAGGAGCCATGTAAGACGTCTGTTTACTAGTTCGCTCTTTTCTCTACTAGCTTTCTTACATAGCCCAGACCTACCTGCCTAAGGGTGGTGCCACCCACAGTGGGATGGACCCTAACACACCAATCATCAGTCAAGACCATCTCTCTCAGACATGGCCAGAGGTCAGTAGGATCCAGGTAATTCTTCTGTTGAGATTCCCTCCCTGGTGACTCTACTGTGTGTTAGGTTGACAGTAAAAAGCCAACAAGCACAACACCTGTGGAGAGATCCTGGCTTCTCACAGTGCACAGCTGGAGGCTTTGAGAGTGGTTCCACAACTCCATGATGTTGCAGTTTAGTGGTCCTCTGTGTCCACAAGGCAGCACTGGGGACTGATATTAAGAATGGGATGGATGGAGCAGCATTGGGGCAGTAGGCAGGCCACACCTTTGTGATCAGATGTGTAGCAGCAGAGGTGACATCTGCAATGAGCAGTGTCCCCATGGCATTTGCTTTGGGGAATTGGCTTCAGTGGCTTGCCTTTGCTTGGGGTATATACTTTCTCCACATCCCTTGGTTTACTTGGAGGCTCATCCCTAACCCCATCAGCCTCTCCAGATGACAGGAACGAATTTCCTGTGAATCCTAGAGTCTCTGTGCTTTCCCCTGAGCCTGACACGCCTTTCTTTGGTCAGGAAGCAAAGCAAAAATGGCCACACTGCTGAATTTAAAATAATATCATGAATCTTACAGTTGTTGTGTATGTGTTAGTATGTTATTTGTGCATGGTCTCTCTGTGTGAACATGTTCTCTGTGTGTGCACATATGTGTGGGTATGCAGGCACATGTGTGCACATGCATATGAAAGTCAAAGGTCAACAGCAATGTATTACCCAATCACTCTCCACCTTATGCTTTGTGACAGTGGTTCTCATTGAGCTTAGAGCTTACTGATTGGCTGGCCAACAAGCTCTAGGAATCCTCTTGTCTTCTACCTCCCCAGTGCAGGGATCATAAGACTATACTGCCATGCCTGGCTTCGTATGTGGATGCTAGAGGCCCATGTTCAAGCCCTCATCCTTGCATGTTAAGCACTTTAGTGACTGAGCCACCTCTCTAGCCCTATTCTTTATTTTTACCATTTATTTTGATTTGTTGTGTATGTTCCAAGAGTTAAATTTCAAGTCCTGTGTTTGCTAATATACTTTCTCCTATAGCCACCCAATGGATGGTGCTCCTATTTTAGATTTATAGCTATACAGTGACTCTAAACACATATACTATGCCAAGCCATTAAAGAGTTTAATGCAAATGATGCCATATATACACCATTCTGGAGTTGGCATTGTTCCTCCATTTATGGTAATGAAATATAGTCCAGCTGCTACATGTGTATGTGCACATACCTACATGCTGACAACTAACACACATAAGCAGTAGGACAAAACCTAGAATACCTTTATCCAAGTTTAAAGCTTCTGTCTCATTGTGTAAGGAAATGGCTTATGTGCTTCTGTTGACTGACGCTGAGAACAGCTGCCTTTGTTACTAAGGATGCTTTTGTGTGCACTCTTGTGTGTCTTCTTCTGTGTCTACATGGAAATTCTTTGTAGTACATTAGCAGAATGTGAAGTACCAAGCTATAGATTCTTCATGTTTTCAATTTTTCTCCTTTTTGACAAATTGATCTCCAAAGAGGTGGTTCTAATGAATGCTCACCCTGTTTCTGTTGTGCCGGCCCAGCGCTTTTTCTTGTCAAACCTGAGGTATTTGCCAGTCAAATGGGAGTATTCTGATAATTCATTGTGTGGATTGCATTTCCTTGATCCCTTCTGAGATGGATATTGGTTGCAGATATATCTAGGGTTCTTCCTTCTGTGAGTTATCTGCTTATACACTTTGCATATTCTGTCTGCATGTCTTATGGTTATCTAGAGGTCCTTCACACATTCTACATAATCATTGTTTTTGTTGGCACCATCTTTTTTTTGGCTTTGTTTAAAGAGTCTCCTGTTGTACTAAAGCTTTAAACTTTAATAAAGGTATTTCTTTTGTCCCATTGTTTTTAAGATTTAATTTAATTATTCTCAAGTACACGTAGGTGTGTGTGTGTGTGTGTGTGTGTGTCTGTCTGTCTGTCTGTCTGTCTGTCTGACTGTCTACATGTGAAAATGCACACGTGAGCGTCGGTGCCCTTGGAGACCAGAGACGTTGGATACCTGAAGCTGGAGTTATAGACAGTTGTAAGATACCTGATGCTACCGCTAGAAACCTAACGGGTCCTCTGAAAGAGCAGCAAGTGCTCTTAACTGCTGAGCCATCTCCTCAGCCCCTTCAATTCTTTTTTTTTTTTTTGGTATTGATTTTTCTTGTCATACTCTTGTAGCTAGGATCTCTAGTACCACGTTGATTAGAGTTATGATGGTTCTAGACATTTCTAAGCTGTTAGTTTATTAAATATGATGTTTGGTTTGCAGTCATACTGGCTAAATTTCTGTGAGAGTAAGAAACGTTCAATTTCACTTCACTAGTATTTCAAAATTTTTATGACTGGAAGTTGAAATGTTTTCTCTATATTTATCAGGGAGATAGCTTTTGTCCTTAATATTAATGAGGAAGCAACATAAGCAAACTTCCTAATGTTATACTGTTCTTTTGTTGTTTGTACTGAAGATATTTTGAGGTTGGTCATGGTAGCACATGCCTGTGATTCAAGTTGGGAGCCTGAGGCAGAAAGTTTTTGCGCTCAGGGCCAACCTGCAGGAAGTCTATGTTTCAAGAAACCAAAACCAAAGCCCTGTGAGTTTTATTTAGATGTGTCTTAGTTTGCTTTCTAATGGTGTGATAAACCATGGCCAAAAGCAGCTTGGGGAGAATTGGCCTTACAGGTCACAGTCCATCATTGAGCCAAGGAAGGAACTCAAGGCAGGAATTGAAGCAGAGGCCGTGGAGGGGTGCTCCTTACGACTTGCTCCCCATGGGCTGCTCTGCTTGCTTTCTTATTTGACACAGGACCAACCAGCCCAGGAATGGCACCTTACACAGTGGGCCAGGCCTTCCTCATCAATCACCAATCAAGAAATGCCCTACAGGCTTCCCACAGGCCAATTTGATGGAGACAGTTTCTCAAACAATACCTCCTCTTTCTAGATAACTCCAGCTTGAGTTGAGTTGAGAAGAGCTTACCAGCTCCAGAGTTTAATGTGTATTTTCATGAGGGAATATGGCCTGTACTTTTTGTAGTCTTCTCTCTTGGTTAGATATCAGTTCTCTTAATATCATCAAGTCAGTTTGGGACTGCTTCCTCCTTTTCTACTCTCTTCTCTTAAAAAGATCATTACAACTTGTATTGATAAAGTTTGTCAGGTTTTACCTGTAAAGCTATTTGGACATGGAAGATTAATTAGTCATCCACCATTAATTAATTAATTATTAGTCATCCATCATTAATGAATTCTTAATTGATGATTAATTATTAATTAATTTTGATTAAACTAACTTTCAAGACAAGGGTCTCACTATGGAGTCCAGGATGGCCTCAAACTCTCAAGTGTGCCTGCCTCTGCCTCCTGAGAACCAGGACTAAAGGCATGTGCTACCACACCTGGCTCAAGAAGACAGCTCTTAAAATCCTTGCTTTATGCATTTGCTCATTTTTGTAGTTGTCATTTAGGTTGGGTCTCCCAAGAACAAAGGCTGTCACTTGCAGCTGAGAAGGTTACTTGTGTAATGTACTTAGTGTTGTTAGCACCAGGGACCAGAGTAGACACACACCGATTTCTGCTGACATCTTGTTCTAGTCTGACCAGACACTGGTCACTTCCCAGAAAGCTGCGATTTCCTCATGCTTGATAGGTTGAGGGTAAAGGTCACCATGAAAATGAACTGCTGGGGGGGGGGGCTTTCCTTTTCCTGAGGGAAGAGGTGACACATTCTTTTGGAATGCTGGCTTACTCTGAAGCACATCCTGCCTGGAGAGATGAGCTCAGGAATTTGGGAGTGGTTTCTGTTGAGAGATCTTTGCACATAGTTCTAAAGGCACACAAAGATGGTGGGATCTCAGTGCTGGGGGAGAGGAACTGGAAGGATGTGCACCCCACTTGCCATGGAGCTCAGGTCCTACAGCAGTGTATAAGACCCTATGGAACTATTCTTGATGTCCATGGAGGTCAGGCTCCTTGCTGCCCACGTGACCTCACGGTGCTGTGTAGGTGAAGCATGGAGAGCTGCCCCTCCCAAGTTGGTAGCATCCATTCTGGGTCTTAAATCCCCAAGAGTTTTGCTTCCATACCTGTTTTTAACAGCAGCAAAACACTATCTCCTCCTTCTTTCATGTCCTTCCTCTCCCCTCTCTCTCCTCCTCTTCTTCTCTCTGCCTCCTTTTCAGTATTGGGGATTGGATCCAGGTATTCATGCATGCTAGGCATATACTGAACCACTGAGCCATACCATTGCTCCCATTTACCTATTGTATAAATGGTCCAAACATTCCCTTTGTCTCTGTTGCTGCCTGCCCAAATTATTGTGTCCAGTTTTCCTGCAGCCTGTGTCCTTTGGAGAAGTCTCAGAATCTCTCATTGAGTTTTCTGATTGGATCAATGTGAAACTCTTTCAAACTGAATTCAGACACATGATTAGGCTGGTGAGTTCTCATTTTAAAAGGCTGTCCCCAGGCCCAAGGATGTGACTCAGTGGCAGGCCATGTTTTTAGTATGTGCAAGGCTCTGACCTCAATTCTCGATGATGATGATGATGGTGGTGGTGGTGGTGATGGTGGTGATGATGACGATGATAATAATAATAATAGAAATAATGGCTCTCCATGATCTCTATCTGCTATTTTTCAGAAGCACATTGAACCCCTACATATCACATGTGTGCTTTTAGCTCTATCTTACTATATGCCTTACTCGCTGCTCACACCTGACTGACCAACCCCATAATTATGGGCCCCAAACAGCACTACCTCTCTTAGGAACAGCAATTTGTCTTCAGTTGAGATTCCTTTTTTTCCAACAGTTTAAAAAGAAAAGTCCTTGCAGGCCTCTACAGATCTCACATCTAAAGCTTTATGGAGCAGATTATTCCTTCAAAAATATCATTGTCTTCGTCTTCCTAGCAGATAGTAATTTTGAAATTGTTAGACACATACCTGCTGGCAAAGGGGAAATTAGTTTACTCCAATGGAGTGTCAATGGGTATTTCAGCCACAGTTCAGGGAAGGCCCCATGGCAAGAAGTAGCTAGCCAATATAAAATAGGCTTTGTGTGTGTGTGTGTGTGTGTATGTGTGTGTGTGTGTGTATTGTATTACTTAGTTTTGCTTTGGCATTTTTTGTTTTATTGGGTTTTTGTTTGTTTGTGATTGTGTGTATGTGTGTGTGTGTATGTGTGTGTGTATGAGAGAGGGGGGTGGAGAATATAACGATATGTGGGAAGGGATTAGAGAGGTGGTTGTGTTGTGGGAAGGGAAACCCATGATCAAAATATGTTGTATGAAAAAAATAATTGAATTAAGATAAAAAAAGAAATTGTTAGCCAGAGAGATTTCCCACTGCCCCTTTGTTCTTGAAACTCTGAGTGGGTGAATGGACACAGTCCCCCCCACCTTCAAAGTCACAGGAAGGGGGGGATTTTGCTTCTTTCCACTCTTGATGCCCTACTGGGCACTCTCTGCTCCTGCCCACTGTTCTAGACAGCCTGCAGGACTGGAAGTGCCTTCCCCTAGACATACAGCTTAAGCCAGCAGGCATGAAACTGTCATATACATCATCTCAGGACACTTGGAGGCAGACAGGGAATGTGATAGACTGAAGGGATCTTTGTCTCCCACTGGTCTAGCTCAGGAAACTGAGTCCGGGTTGCATTATCATGGGCTTCGGTGCTGGTGGCAGCCTCTCCCACTTTCTGCACCTTTGGGGACTTGGTTGGCTTTGGATAGCACCTCTATGGGAGGGACAGATTATACCCCCATCTCCGGGGAGCACATGAGGGAACCTCTGAACTATTTTAGTACACCTTTCAGAGAGTTGTGGGGAAATGCAGAGCTCCCCTTCATTGTCCCTGGAATTCTTGTTCTCTTTGAGTTTCTCTCTGGGTGGGTGCATTGTCCGAGTGTGTGATAGATGGGCTTCCTGGTGCCTGGAAGTATGTTAGTAGAGGTTTCTAGAAGCTGAAAGCAGAGACAAGTGTTTCTGGAGGTGAGTCAAGACACCTCCTTCCCCTTGACCTGGTGGTCCCAGGGAGATTGACAGGGCAACGCTGTTCTAGACTATTCTAGACTGTTCTAGACTATTTGGCATCTGTCACCATCCATTCCCTAGCCATTTCCCCACCATGATCATGACCCATGGTGATTATTGAGCACCCATGCACCCAGCATCTACAGCTATAACGCAGAGCCAGCCTCCCAGGAACTACTCTCCTCTACCCTTGGAGGCATGACCACATATGAGAAGTCAACAACACACCCAGCTACCCATTCTGCTGAGGCATAGCTTCTAAGACCAACGTCAGTATGGGAAGGGGAGGTCTCTGGGCATTTTGAGAGCAGAAGCTGAGGCTCTGTCCTAACCTGAGAGGCTCAGCCAGCTTCCTGTGCTCCCCCATGGGCAAACCATGGTGTTGTCTTTGGATCGGGATCAAAGCTCTCTCTCCACTAACCCGCAGAAGAGAGGCAGCAAACAAATGGGAGCCATACAGTAGAGAGAAGCTACAGTGAAAGTTTGTCTGATGCGATTAGCAGCTGGCCACCTGCCAGATTCCACCTGCTCTCTCTGGCACTGTGGTGTCTCCTCATGGCATCTGACCTGGGGCCTGCGGCGACAATACGCTGGTCTGTGCCAAGGATAACAGTGGCATAGCAGCCCGGGGAGCGGGCCACGAGGGACAGCATGAGGTCAGAGCAAGCGGGGGCCTGTGGGAGGGGCCATGACAAGAGGCCATGCTGCACAGGCCAAGGGTGCTGGCCGCTGACTCACCCTGAGTCTGGGAGGTTACCTAACCTGTCTGTGCTCCTGTTTCCCTCTGGGTGAACCCGCTTTCCCATTTGGCACCCTTCTTTAGCTAACTGGCAGGAAAGCAAAGCCATGATACCTGGGAACCACAGGTGCCCTGCGCATTATGCAACAGGTAAGCGCGCCCATCACGTTGCCGTGACAGCCCCTGGGTGCAGAACCGGCTCGGCCTGAGGAGGAGGGCAATCCATAAAGTGACTGAATCAGTAATGGGTCATGAGACCTCAGGCTAGGCCAGCATAGCTGTATGGGGTCAGCACATTGCACAGTTGCCCTGAACCTCATCTTGATTGCCACGGAGAGGAGGGATGTCGGAGGGGATAATTTCTTAAAGAGACTTTCCTGTTGGTTTTCCTTTAAATCTGGATTTGCACATGCTGGAGAGTACTCTACTTCTGAGCCACGACCCCAGCCCCTCAGCTCACTTTTGCCGTTTGCCTGTCTGCTTGTGCCACTGACCGCCTGATTGGTGTAAAAGCCTGACACACAACCTCAAAAGTCCTCTCTCTGGCACCAGTGGAATGCCTCCGTCATTTCTCTCTAGACAGCGAGGACCCACAGGTGTCAGTTACTGGCAGGGTTGCTGGGGACTGTTCTTGTGAATGTAAATACCCTGGTCAGGTCAGCAGCCTAAGTCTCCTCACCTCTCTGTTATTCCACAGAGAAAAGGATACTATCGAGCGCCCTCTAGGGGCCTGAAGGAAATACCCCACTGAGTCGTGGTGCTTTTTGAGACAGGGTTTCTCTGTGTAGGCCTGGCTGTCCTGGAACTCACTTTGTAGACCAGGCTAGTCTCGAGCTCAGAAATCTGCCTGCCTCTGCCTCCCCAGTGCTGGGATTAAAGGTGTGCGCCACCACGCCTGGCTCATATGTGTTTTTAAAATATAATTTTTATTTTCCTGAGATATAATTTTATTATGTCTCCCTTCCCCCTTCTTCCTCCAACTCCTCCCATGTATCCCAACTTTGCTGTCATTCAAATTCATGTCTTCTTTTTCTTTGTGATCTATCTATCTATCTATCTATCTATCCCAAAATACATAGAAACAGCCTGCTTAGTCCAAATGTGTTTATAATATTAGCCATCCTCTGTGGCCTTGAGTGTTTCATCATGAGAGTATGCTCCATGCACACCCATAACTGGCTGGAATTCCCTTCCTTTGAGCAGTAGGAAAAGGGAGGCTCTTCATACACTCTGGCTTTCTTTTGCTAAATGGAAATGTCACGAGAGTGTCTGCATCTTTATCATCTCCCCCTGTTTTGGGCCTGTGTAGGGTGAGTGTGTAGCCTGGACTCTTAGCCTCCTTTTGTGCACAGCCCCAGCACAGAACAGTGAACACAGTTCTCCGTAGATGTGTACTGATAACTGCTTGGCCAATGGAGGCAATTGCCCACTCTTGACACTTTGTTTTGTTTTTGGGTTCTTGACATGCAGAGTCTAAGGTCTGGACCCTGGATCTGACATAATGACATCTCTCACCACAATAGCTTTTCTCATGCTCCTCTGGTCACTGAGAAGTGCTGTGAACATGTTTGAAATGTCCTGTCCTGTCTGCACAGGGGCCTGAGCGCCTGTGGGTGGGTCCTGGTGTTAGTGTTGATTCCCATGCCAATGGGCAGATTGGGTGTGCCTGTGCACTTGCCTTTGGAAATCCTCATTTTCCTCGCTTGTAGTATGCACACCCAAGTCACTATTGGAAGGAGGAAGAAGCGGAGGGACAGCCAGCAATCAAAGCAAGTGTCCGGCTGACTGAAGAAAAGATCAGGGACAGCTGAGGTGATAGCCTGGGGCAGAGCTATGGATGTGATTTGATTTCCCAGGTGACAGCTACTTGTTTAACTTGCTAGTTAGCTCCTATGGGACAAAGAATGATGTAGGGAAGGTCTAGACATCTGCCTGTGATTTTGCCTTTTAATTTCTTTCCCAGGTAGAGTCTTCAGTGGAGCATGGGGGGAGGCTGGCTTCCTGGAGGAATCTCCCAGGAGTCTGTCTCTAGCAGTAGAACACAATGTTTAAAAGGATGAAATGTATTTTATGGGAGGATGTTGCACATGAGCACAAGTGCGCACGCGCACACCCCCCTCCCAATGTTCAGGGTTTATTTAGGAGAACATTCTCCTTATTCTCCATGCATAGTTGACCTTCCTTACCTGTGGGTTCCATGCTCATGAGTTCAAGAGACCACCAGAGGAAAATACTTGCAAAAGTAATTATATATGTAGTGAACATATGCAGGCCAGTCGTCCCCAGACAGCTATCCACATAGAATTTACATTATATTAGGTATTATAAGTAATCCAGAGAGGGTTTAAAGTATATGAGCACATGTGTGTAGGTCATGTGAAACATTCTATATAAGGAGCTGGAGAATCTATGTGGCATTTGCTATCCATGGGATCCTGGAATCAAGTGTGATTCTCTCTCTTTTATTATTTTGCCATTACCTAGACTGCCTAAAAGTCTCTCAAAGGGGAAAGCAAGCCTAATGGTCTGCTGGACTACTTAACTCTGAATCCCCTGAGCCCACTACTGCAAGTGACTTGGTGGGGGGTCACCTGTATTTTATCAGCCTCATCCCCACTGAGAGGCAGAATGTGAATGTGTCCTTAGAACCATATGTGGTACATAGTAAAAACACTTAAGCATTCATTGTTCTTGTTCCTATTATTTTGGGGGTGTTCTTTGAAACTTTTTTCCTTTTCATTGCGTGTCAGATGTTTTGACTATATGCACCTCATTCTTGCAGTGCCCGAGAAGGCCAGACAAGGATATCGGATCCCCTGGAACTGGAATTACAGATGGCTATGAGCCATCATGTGGGTGCTGGGAATCGAACCCTGGTCCTCAGCAAGAGCAGCCCCCTTTTGGGTGTTCTTGCTCTCACTGCCATTGTATTACTGGTGTTCAGTGGCTCATTTAGACAGGGATAAGTATGACAAGGGATCTTTATGGTTCTGTCAGACTTGCAGGCCACTGCTTTTAGAGCTTTGGAATGGCAGGAGATGTGCTCATGGGGAGATGGTGTTCCCATCAGTGTGGATTCAAGGACTGCAGGTGTACTCAGCACATACTGCGTTTTCCAGCCTGGTTATTAACACTAACTGTACTTCTTTACCCAGAGCTCACACCCGCTGCTTGCCGCTTGCTGCGGGGAAGGCAGAGTGCCTAGTACCTGAAGCTGTGGTGCATCATGGGTCCCGATTCTGTGTCTGGGTTTTGCGTTGTAATACATCCACTTCTCTCTACAGTCATCATGTTTATCACAGTGGATGAGCTGATAAGTTTAGTGAGAAATACATGGATATATGTCACGAACTCTGATACATATCAATAATCCAGATATATGTCACTCAGAAATATATTCCAAACTCTCCAAGGAGGTGTGCAGATGCATCTCAGGCATTGTTTGAATGCTCTGAAGGCTGATCTTGGTTGTCAACTTGACACACCTGGGAAGAGGAGACCTCAATTGAAAAACTGGGTCTGTTAAATCAGCCTGTTGGCATGTCTGGAGCACTTTCTTGGTTGCTAATCGATGAGGGAGGGCCCAGCCCACTGTGGGCGGTGCCATTCCTGGTCAGATGAGTAAGGTGGCTGGGCAGGCATAGGAGCAAGGCAGTAAGCAGCATCTTCTTGTTCTCTGCTTATGTCCCAGCCTTGGCTTTCCTCACAGATAGACAAGACTATACCCTGACAAATGCTTACCTTCCCCAAGTTGCTTTTGGTCATGGTGTCTATCACAACAGAAACAAACTCTCACAGATACTTAGTGCGTTGGAGGCAGGAAATTAGGTGTGGGGATGGGAAGATGAAAGGTAATTGCTTTCACTTGTATCCCACTCTCAGAAACTTGGACCCCTAGAATACTTAGACCTCTTGGGAGACATGTCATCCATTCTTTTTAAGAATAATAATTCTCATAGACTGTTCTCTGAGAACTAAGTATCAGCCATCCAGCCTTGTAGTCTCCCAGAATCATTTGAGGACAAAAGAAAAGAAAATTTACTCAACAGATGTCAAAACACAGAGCAACTGGTATGGCTGAATGAGTGAGCTCACTAGTTCTGTCATCTGTGACCAGTCTGTCTGTCTGTCTGTCTGTCTGTCTGTCTGTCTGTCTTGCATTCATGCTTGTCCCCCTTCTTGTCAGTGTCCCCCTGTCCCCATCCTCCAGTATTTAGATGACTAAACTCACAGATGGTGGGTTTGTGTTTTTATGCCAACTGATTAAAGAATTGTTAAGGCAGATTTAGTCCTCTAAAAACAAACACATGCACAATGGAGATTTGGGGCCAAACCTTGCAAGACACAATAGTGTATTATTTCTTTCTTGAAAATGTATTCCAAGACTGACTTGGTTATAAAACAGCAGTGCCCAGCATTGATGTTGTGATGTCTGTCTCCTCAGAGTTCGAAGCTGCTGACCACATTTTAGTACTAACACTTATTCTTTTCCTTTCTCCCAGCATGACCGGCATCCTTTGAGTGATTGTGTTGGTAAATCAAGGGATTGGATTCATGGGTGGGCATGGTGATGGCTATCTTTTTAAACCATACCTGTGATTTACAGCTGAACAGTGACAGTCTTTGTCACACCTTACTATATCTTTGTTTTCTTGAGGGGAGGGGAGAACTAAAGTTCACCGTGACCCACTGTTGTTAACCCTGTATGAGTGTTACTCAGAGAAAATGGAAACTGTTGGTTTTGGTTTCGTGCCAGTTGGTTCCAGATTTTGTTCTTAGTGTATGTGTATATGTATGTGTGTGTGTGTGTGTGTGTGTGTGTGTGTGTGTGTTATGTTATCAGTTTGAAAGAGGAATGATTTCCAGGATGAATCCAGCCAAAGATAGGTAAAAACCCAATGGAGAAAATTACAAAAGAATTTTAAAAGATATGGAAAAACTGTTTTAAAAAGCTGAGAAAATGATCTAACAATTCAGCACAATTCCAATGAGAATCAGAATTGGATTTGGGGAAGGGAATTATGTATGCTTTATTACATTTATATGACAGTAGAGAAGGTGACATAAAGCTATAAGCAGTTTTCAACGCTGTGGTATTGTCACAGACTGGCTGGAGTCAGACCCCATGGAAGGAGGGTTGGCTTACCACAGGTGGGCATTGTGGGCATCCAAGAGAACGAAGGTGTGTTCAATAAAGAGTACAGGGACATCAGGGAAGCCATACCAAAGAGCAGCAGCGAACCAGGTCACCACCCAAAATAAACACAAGGAATTAATTCCAGTTAGACTGAACACTTAAGTGTGAAAAGCAGATTATAGACAGTTTAGGGGAAAAAAGTGGGAAGATTTTTTTATGACCATGTTTAGAAGACATAAAACTAGTGAAGTGCGAACTGTGAGTTTGACTGCATCAGAGCATTAGTTCATCCAAAGAGCATGTCACGTTGAAAACAAACCCCACAAACTCAAAGAAAGTAATTAATATATGCATATATATATAAGTACAGGAATATATATTTTCTTTTATTTTTTACTGGATATTTTCTTTATTTACATTTCAAATGGTATCCCCTTTCCAGGTCTCCCCTCTGGAAACCCCCTATCCAATCCCCCTCTCCCTGTCTCTATGAGGGTGCTCCCCTACCCACTCACCCACCCACCCACTCCTGCCTTCCTTCCCTGGCCTACCCCTAAGGATATATATTTTCATTTGTGGCTTTTATGATATTAAAATAATTTTCTCTAGTTCTTACATTGTATCCTTTTCATGAATGGTTATTGAATTCAGTCAAATACTAGCCTGTATATGTTGAAACAATCATGTGATTTTTATCTTTCTCACTCTGATAATATGGTCTATTGAATTGATTCCTTTTGTATATTGAACCATCCTTATGTCCAAAGGCTAAATCTTACTTTGTCATGTTGTGTGGTCTTTTCAATGTGCTGTCGAATTCCATATATGCATATGAATATTTGCATATATATTTATTAGGGACATTGGCCTGTATGTCTTTTTCTTTTCTTGTGTTTTGTTTGTCTGGCTTTGTTATCAGGGTAATGCTGGACACAAATGAGTCTGGAAAGGATTCCACTCTCTTACTTATTTGGGGGAGAACTGGAGGAAGACTGGCATTAATTCTATTTTTTTTTTTTTTTTGAAGTTTTACAAGAAGTCTCTACCAAAGCCATCTGGTGCCAGGCTTTTCTTTGTTGGGAGGTTCATAGTTACTATAAATATCTTTAAACATATTTATACCAGAATTAAAATGACCCACACGCTGCTGTTGAAGCATGGTTGACTCGGAGTTGCTTATATGTTGTTGACCCTCATCTGAGCTGGTGGTGATGAGCTGCCTTTGTTTCTTTGGAAAATTGTCCTATTGTTGGTTGGCAGTTTTCTCTTTTCCAGCCCTTTGATCAGAAGCTACTGTCTTACTCCCTTCTGGTGCGCAAGGTGCCCGCTGAAAGTCTCCTGGCAACCTTGCAAGGGCTCTCTTGGATGTGAAATGTTGCCCTTCTCTTCCTGCTTTCAAAATCCTCTTTTGTCTTTCGGCCACTTGATCATATTGTGTCTTGGTGCAAGCTTCTTTGAACTTAACTTTCTTAATATCTGGATGTCCATTTCCTTTCACTGATTTGAGGAGTTTGCTGACATTATTTCTTCTAAGAAAATTCTGCCTGTGTCTCTCTGTCTACTGGTTTGTCCAACCTTTTGAAATCACAAAACATTATCATTTACAAAGTTCATGGTCAAGGATTGTGCAATTGAATTACACAATAATCTCAAGAAAATAATAATCTCGAGAAAACACGTGACACTTTAAGTAAGATTATAAATTTCTGTTGGGCTGTGTTCATAGCAGTTTGGACACCCTGAATCCTTGGGGACTCTCAAATGTGTATTCACTGTGTCAGTTGACAGCATCCCACAGCGCTGTAGACTTTTTCATTTTTTTGTGCTTCTCAGATTGGATTATTTTCAATGTTCTATCTTTGAGTTTGTTGACTCTTGCTTCTGTTTGGTTGAGGTCAAGTATGCTGTTGAATCTACGTAGTCAATATTTTAGTTATTATATTCTTCAACCCAAAGTTTTTATTTGATTATTTTCAAAATAGTCTCTTTTAGTTGATAATTTTATTTTGTTCATGTGTCATTTTTTTTCCAAGTATTTTGGTGTCTTTGTGATGGTTGTTCTTGAATTTATTAGTTAATTTGGTAATTAATATATCTTTATTGCTTTAAAGCTAGTTTTCAGAATGTATTTTTGATCATTTGATACTGGGGACCTCTGGTGCCTCTTCTGTAGATATATCCTCTCTGGACTTGTGTCTACACATCTCCACTTCAAGCTGCTCACTGGGCTCCCTGTTCTAGTTGCTCTCTCTGGTGAGCTTAACTGCAGGTTTTCTAGAACTTCTTGACAGTGTAGCTCTCTTTAGTCATCAGCGGCCTCCAGATTTCCAGGGTATGGTGGGTTCTGTCAGGGCCCCGAGACAGGAGGACAGAAATCAGCTCCCCAGACAACCCTCTAAAAAGCTAGCCCGTGGGATGCATGCCACAGCTCTTCCCCAGAGGGAGAAGTGTGACTGATGCATGCTGGGAATTTCCCTACTGGTTCTGCTGAATCTGATTTTGCACTTTCCCTGGAGTACAGACGCTTCCTTAATTTGTTTCTGAATTCATCACAAAAGGAAGGAGCTCATACATTATTAGGTCTGTGTCTGTGTGGGAATTTGCCTTCTTGCAAGATTACCTCACAGGAAGTCTCTACAAGGTTTTAAATGAGCTAATGTTCTTGAAAGGACCCCAGGATGACTGTCCTTATGAGAGACATAAAAGCAGAATATATGAAGATACAGAAAAGGCTATGCAAAGTGGAAGCGATATGTCTTTGAGCCTAGGGTTGTTTGTGACTCCCAGAGGCTAGAAAGGAGGCATGAGACTGATTCTCCTTCGGAGTCTCCAGAAGAAGCCATCTTTCCTATGACCTTGATCTCACACTTCTGGCCTCTAACAATGAGAGAGTATGCAGTTGTGCTCAGTAACTAAGCAGGGTTTGTGGTCATTTGCTATAGCAACCCTGGAAAACCAGCACAGCAGGAAGGATTATAGGGAGTTTCACTGTTACAGGCTGGGAGGACGTTATGAATCTTTGCTTAGCTGCCAGCCTACCCTCTCTTTGTTCTCAGGAGCCTGCCTGTGTCTGGGGCTGTCATCGATGCAGTTATTTTGGTTAAGATTTCTATTTGGTGGCACCAAACTGTATTCCACAGTGTCCTGGTGTTAACTGTCAGTGGAGCGTGTGAGGTGGAGGCTTCGGGACCATGGCCTGCCTGCCCATGACAACTCTGTTTTACATGTGTCATTTTGGGGGCAGTAAGGAAATAAAAACAAAGACACAAAAAAAATGCACGGTCAGGGGCTGGTGAGATGGCTCAGTGGGTAAAGGCACCACTGTCAGGCCAGGCAGAGTTCATTTTCACGGTGGAGGGAGAGAGCCCTCTCCCCTGAAACTGTCCTCTGACCTCCCTCAGATGCTGTGGCACCTCCCACCCCATGAATGAATGTAATGAATGCTTTAAAAAGGTTCTGTCACTTAACCAACCAAAAAGAAACCGTCAGAGATCTCTGTTGGCTTCTCTCTGGCCATTTCTTCTTCCTCCGTCTTCCCTGCTTGATGGTCTTTCTTGGCCAATCCTGTTTGAGGTGCAGCGGCTTCTGCAGTCCCAGTGATGCTCTGACACTGCTTTGGGGCCTAGGGAAGGGGTTTGGTTCAGGACCATGGTGAGATGAAAACCCAAAGAAGCCCCAGCTTTTCAGATAAAAGCCCCAGGAAATTGGGGCTGCCCTCTGCCCTGCCCACAAATCTTCATCATAGAATCTTGGCCCCTTCTGGTGAGTAGCGTCTAACTGGTCCTAGACTGGCATCTCATGCCTACCAATGGCTCTTGGCCAAGCAAGGGGCGTGGAAGAGAAGTCGGGAGGAGTGGGGCAAAATTACTAAATACGGGGCAAGGGGAAAGTGAGCAGGCCGGAAAATTATTTTGAAAAGGTTAGAGGAGGAGGCAGTGCATTTACTAAAGGAAATGCCGTACCTGCATTAGAGTGCTGTAATTTCCCTCCAAGTATCGCCTTAGAAATCATACTTCAGACTCTCCACCATGCATAAATTTGAGGAGAACAATTTCCTGGCACTGCTCCCTCTGTGTGGTCAGCATCCTCCTAGCGTCAGTCAGCGGGATGAGTTTCAGACGTTATTATCTGTACTGTCGAGTATTCGTTTCTGTGCACTGATTTGGCTGCCAAAATGTTCCCTTTTCAAGCCACGGACATCATTAAGTCCACTTTTTATTTTACATCACTTATCACTTCCCGGGCTCCTTTATTTCATTACTCTGCATTCAGAATTTCAGGCGGAAATCAATAGCCTGGACACAAAGGCAGGCCCTGCACTCTCTGTGTGGCACTGACAATTCATTTCTCAAATCAAAGGGTTTCTCTCTCTCTCTCTCTCTCTCTCTCTCTCTCTCTCTCTCTCTCTCAGTCCAGTGTGGGAAGTAGGTAGTATGTCTATGAAGTCTTAATTTGCTTGAGGGAAAGATGAATTTAAAAAAAAGTGGGGGTGGGGCTAAGCATCGTAGCTCCTTGTCTGCCATCTTCACATGTGGTAGAGGCAGGAGGACCAGGAATTTGAGTCCAGTAGTCTGTGGGTTACACAGGGAGACCCTGTTTTAAAACAAAACAAGACAAACAAAAATATGTGTGCGTGTACACACACCCATGCTTGTGTGTGGTCCCTGTGGGGGTTTCCAGGTATTCCTCTGTTGGTAAAGTACCTGCTTTACCAACAACAGGTACAAGGACTCGTGTTTGATCTCTAGAGCTCATATGAAATGCCAGTCATGGTGGCATGTACTTTTAATCCCAGCTCTGGGAAGACAGAGATGAGTAGGTTCCTGGGGTTCACTGGCCAGGCTGCTATCCTAATTGGTAGCTGCAGGCCAAGGAGAGATTCTGTCTCAAAGAAAGTGGTTGACATGAGCTGGTGAGATGGCTCAGTGGGTAAGAGCACCCGACTGCTCTTCCGAAGGTCCAGAGTTCAAATCCCAGCAACCACATGGTGGCTCACAACCATCCATAACAAGATCTGATGCCCTCTTCTGGAGTGTCTGAAGACAGCTACAGTGTACTTACATATAATAAATAAATAAATCTAAAAAAAAAAAAAAAAAGAAAGAAAGAAAGTGGTTGACATTCCTGAGAATGACATTCTAGGTGGTCCACTACCCTCTTCACACATATGTACGCATGTGCACACAAGCATGCACACACGTGCATACAAACAAAAAAAAAATAACTCTTTGCTAAAGAGGCTGTCTTTCACACGCTGCAGGCAGTGCCTTTCTCATCGTGTCTGTCTTCTCCAAAGAAGGACACTTGTTTCTGGGTTCAGGGTGCCCTGAAAACTAACCCAGCCACAACTCTGCCAGTCTTGCCGTGCGGCAGTTAGAAACGGAGCTTGTTTTCCTGTTTTCACACCTCTAAGATCGATCATCGCTGCTCTCGGCTTTGCTAGTGAAATACCAAGTAACTGTCACGAGATGTAGCCAGGTGTGGGGACGGTGGAAGGATGGATCTCGGCAGCTGTGCATTGAGCCCACACCCAGGCTCCTCTGACTTAGCTCGGTGCTGAGACTGCACAGCATTTCCATACAAGTTAGCCCAAGCAAGGGAGATGGGAAAGAGTCAGTGTGCTGCCTCTCACCACGTGGGTGGAACTCTGCGGCGGGGATAAGATGCTCTGGGTAATCCCGCAAAGACTTGCCAAAGCCGGGGAGAGAAGGGCTCTTCTTGTTGTTCCCTTGTTTCAGATTTTTCAGAGAACAGACTGATTAGTACCCTGGAGTACACTCTGTTCACTCAAGGGTTAGTGCTGGATGCTTTAGCCCACACATAGGAATGATGGCAGCACAGGTCCTCCCAGACTGCTGAGCAGCCTCGTTGTCTGCCCAACCCTCAGACCCCCATTTGCGTCCCTGGATTGAAGCTTTCCCAACTACCACTGACCAGTCCTGCTGTAAGCATCTCTTCTTTTCTCTGCACTCGCTGGGAGGAGGGGAGACCTGCCTGACAACCTTGCTGGTGTGGTGAACTCGGTGATGTCTTGCTGCAGACAGTTTAATACCCGTGTAGTCTTTCTCTCTCCTCTTCTTCTTTCCCTTCCTCCTTTCCTGTATCTCTTCTTCCGTCCCCCATCCTCCATGGCTTGTCTTGTGTGTGAGCTCTGGATTTAGTTGAGAGACCTTCTGCCAGTGAATAAAGTAGAGTATTTGAGAAAGACTTTAGGCATCAGCCTTGGGGCTTCACACACACACACACACACACACACACACACACACACACACACACACAGAGACACGTATACATGCACATGCACCTCAAGTATGTAAACATACACACACATGTATGACACATACAGGCATATGCCAAACATAGATCTCTAGTTTATACCAGGAGCTGGTAGAAGGAACATTTACATTCCAAGCCTTTCTATAACATTGTTAAAAGTTTATAAACTTTTCAGAATCTGTCTGAAACTTGAAAAATCTATTTGGCCCTAGAACAATTTTGCTTCCATGATGATTGCTGTTTTAGTACATTTTATTTTTCAAAAGCCTGAGAATCATATATGATTGATTTTTGCATACTTGTTACTTTCTTCTAGTTGCTGAATTTTCATACAAAGCAGAATTTAAATGTCGTAAAACTTGTGTGTATTTACACAGTAGCTTAGTTATAGCTAGTGTTTCATAGCTTACACGAATATGCTTCTTCTTTCTTCCAAATTATTGGGACTTGGCTGAATTTTCAAGACTGATTAAGAGGTTGTGTGACCTGCTCTATGGGGGACTGATGTGTAATAGTGATGTTAATTTTTTTCTTAATTTTAAAATCCATTTGTCTCTGTGTGTAAGCACGCCTGCATGTGTGCATGTCTCTCTCTGTGTGTGTTTGTGATGACATGTATGTAGAAATCAGGGGACAGCCCATGGGATCTTGTTCTTTCCTCCTGTGTGATTCACAGGGATCCATCTCAGGTTGTAGGCTTGCCAACAGGTGGTGCCTTTGCCCACTGAGCCAATGTACTGACCCTGGTGTTGCCCATTAAGGACTTTTGTGTGTGTTTGGGTTCACACAAATGTGTTTATGCCTGTGTGGGCATGGAGGTTGGGGGGAGATGACAACCACTGGTGACTTTCCTTAGGCACTGTCCACCTATGGTTTGACCTGGGACTTGTCCATCTGGACTTGGCCAGACTGACATTTCCATCTCCATGCTACTGGGATTACAAGCACAAGTCGCCTTGCCTGATGTTTTGTATGAGTTTTGAGGATTGAGTGCTCGAGTTGCTTACCTGACAAGTATTTCACTGACTGATCCATCTCTCTAGTCTGCTTAAGTGCCTTTATCTAGGGGTATCTGAGGCTCTTTTCTATGCTAACGTGTACCCCAGAGAGGAAGAAATCCCAGCGTCAGTGGTGACCTGGGACTTCATTGTGATATCCCATTCTTTCCACCCCCAGCCCTGTTTCTCATTGAATTCTGGGTTATGGTAATTATCCAATTTCGCTATTTCAGGTAAAAAGATAATGAATGAGCAAAGAAAGACATAGCTAGAAAATCCGTTGACAGAGTCAACCTTCCTGACCCAAATTGATTCCTTATATTGAATGTTCCCTTCACCTCTGTCTACTTGGTGGCAAATATTCCTGAGAGGGACTTTCGTATTTTCTAGAGATTCATGTGTTCTCTCTACTATCTTCCCACCCGAAGCCATAATATCGCATTCCGAGTGTCATAACCATTTCCACAGCAACTACGTGTGATTTCATGGGCAGCAGATTGCAGGGATGAGCAGTGTGAGAAGTCCAACCCCTTAGGACAGGGACTGGCTCTCTTCTCATCTGCTTAGCAGTCAACAGGACATGGGGAAATGGGCAGCCTAAAAGGGCTGAGGACAATCTAGCATCATTTAATGACCTGTTCTTAGTGCTGCTAGAATATAACTTTAATTGGGATTTATTTATAGCTGACATTGAAGAACACTAAAGCCATTTTCCTCAGGAAAGGGAGTGCTTAAGAATAATGTATAGGAATATGTATAGAAGAGAACTGGGATTGGGATCATGGAAGATATAGTCTTGAGAGAGAGAGAGAGAGAGAGAGAGAGAGAGAGAGAGAGAGAGAGAGAGAGAGAGAGAACCTATAGAACTATCACATTATAGAACACATTTATTTTAGATGTGTGATTTCTGGTTTCTGAATGTTTCAGAGAGAAAACTATCAAAACAGAGCATTGCATTTATAGCCTCCCTAAAGTCGGTGGCAGCCACAGAGGCTGGAGAGATGGCTCCGGGGTTAAGAGCATGTGCTGCTGTTCTGGAGGACCTGGGTTCAGTTTCCAACCCCCATATGTGGCTCACACATGTCTGTAACTCCAGTCTCAGGGATCTAATGCCCTCTTCTGCCCTCTTCTTTGCCAGGTACACATGTGGCACACGCGCATTCATGGAGACAAAGCGCTCATACATAAAACAAAAATAAATAATTTTTTTTAAAAGAAAAATTGGCAGCAAAAAGAACAGCCCAAAGGCCTTGGATCCTTGCCAGGAGACTCAAACTGTCCGTGCAACCTTAATACTCAGGTTTCGATGAACTGTTATTAAAGAAGGGAGTTTTTATGGGAGAGAAAAAAAAAGTTAATCCAAATAGTTCAACAAGTCTTTTTCATAACTCCTGCGTGCATCACACTGGCAAACGACACAGCAGGCTCCAACCATACTTGCTTCCTGCTGAGATGTGTACCGCCTTGTCTGTGGGACCTGAGGTTTGATCGGAGACATTCCCCATAGGCTCCTGTATGGGATGCTTAAACTTCAGCTAGTGCCCCATTGTGGATATCTATCTATGGGACCTTTAGGCGGTGGGGTCTAGCTGGCTGAAGCAGACGATTGGGGTGGGGGGACGACTTTGACCCCAGGACCCTGGTTTCTGCTTTGCTGTGGCCTTGCCCACACTCTCCTCCTGCCATAGACTGAGCCCCTCCACCTGCTCTTCCCACTGTGATAGGCTGATTTTCTGAAACAGGAACCAAAGTAAAGCTTCCCTCTCTGAAATAGTTTCCGTAATATTTTTCCCTCCTAGTGACTTGGAAGTAACAAATGCCCTGACTTAGAGATAGAGGGACTAGTGTCCTTGGATACAGCAACTGTTAGAAAATAAGGGCTTTCTTCTAAATCACTGGCTACTAATTGATCAAGTCAGCCTCTTTCAGAAGGTGTAATGAGATTGGATATTTTCCCTTGAGTCTTAGATGCAGTTATAGGATGAGCTTAGAAAACATCTTCTGTCCCTGGAGTAGAAGACTATCATTGAAGAAATTACTGGCAAGTTATAGGAATTAAAAAAAAAAAAAAAAAAAAAAAGAAAGCTCTGTAGAACCCTTCTATTACCCTAGTCAATGATTATTATTATTATTGTGATTTTTCTACTTAGCAAGTGTATGGGCTTGAAAAAAATGATCCAATAAACATTTATTAGTAGCTCCTCTTTGCCTGGTAGCAGAAAATTAGAAGGAACCAGATGCACCCACTTTAATTAATTGGTGTAATCAGGAGTGGTATGCAGCATCAAGGGTGAAAATTGCTAACTTCAATTGTGGCTTTGTGACTCAAATGAGTTTCTGTAGTCTTGAAGTCTTTGTTCCCCTTGAATAACCTCATAGGGAGTGTCCCTGTTTCTCTTTCCCACCCATGGTCTCCATTCTCTCTCTCTCTCTCTCTCTCTCTCTCTCTCTCTCTCTCCTCTCCTCTCCTCTCCTCTCCTCTCCTCTCCTCTCCTCTCCTCTCCTCTCCTCTCCTCTCCTCTCCTCTCCTCTCCTCTCCTCTCCTCTCCCTTTTTGTTGCTGTTACTGTTTTAAGGAGGGCAGTATTCAGTTAAACTCTTGTATGGGTGATAGGCTCCAAATGGGCAGTTTCTCTGCAGGAGCGTGGGGGCTCATTCCCTGGATTTTCTCAGTTTATCTGAAAGAACAGCAAAGACCAGAGGAACAGCCAGAGATGTGATGGGGAGAGTGAGTGCTGGTCTCTTGTAGACAGCAAGCAGTGCGGACATGCCAGTGACAACCCTCTGCCTAGACAACCCTCTGCCTCCTGGGGTTCCTAAATGTCACATCCTTTCTCTGAGAACCATTCCCAAACTGCACTGGGGACCCTCGTTCCTCTAACTCCCTTAGGCCATCCTACCTCACCTTAGCGCTTTAGACTCTCTCTGTTAGAACTGCCTGTGTACTGTGTCTTGTTCTTTTTATATCTCCAGCCTACAATATGGAGCCCAGCTAGGTTTAGTGAGACCTTGCATGAGTGAGTGAGTGAATGGCTGGGAGTAGTGAGTCTTGTTAGATGGTGGGCATCTGCATATCCCTTTTGCTTACCTGGTGTATCAGCTAGTTATCACCGCATAACAAATACTCCGGTACTTCCTTAACATATCAGCTATTTAGTTATGCGTCTGTGGGCTAGACTAGCTTCATAGTTCTGCTGATTTAAGCCTCATCAGCTTCTAGGGCAATAGAGGGATAAAGTGAACTAACTTGGCCTCAACTGGATGGACTCCCATACTGTGCATGTGGTATGTTCTTTTAAATCTTCCAGAAGTCTAGCTTGGACTTGTAGATGTGTCAGGAGCAGGGTTTCCAAAAACCCAAGCAGAAGTATGCATGCATGGTCTCTTGTGGCCCAAGCTCACAACTGTCCCAGGGTCACACTGCAAAGGGCTGACACAGTTCTGCAAGCTATCATTTGGGCCGCTTGCAAGTGCACAGGAGCATTTGAGGTGTTTGAAAACAACAAACATCACAGTTAGCCAGAAACCCAAAATCCCTTTCCAAGAAGGTGAACACGATGCCATTCAGATCAGGGTGGGTTTAGATCAGGGTGGCCCCGAGTCTCTTTCTCCAGAGATGAACGAAGACTTGTAAAAGGGTTTTTAGACCAAGAAGAGAAGTGAACCGATGTCCTTTAAGAATCTGGATTGTGGAGAGACTACATGCCGAGGTTGTGTGAAGCCAGATGGGAAACCCCCTTCAGTCTCTGCCGTTAGAACCCAACTCCTAGCAGGTGTGAGGGAGAAACTATACCATCAAGCAGATTCACACTAAAGTGTCAGTGTTGACTTGGTGACATTTGTTCAGAGAGGCCATCAATGTGTGGCTTCAGTCTTTCTGAACCCGTGTTCCATGGTAGCACCAGGGCCTGAGAGCATTTTGGGCCCTGGGGATTCCAGGGTGCCCAGGGTGAAGGGAAGGGGACAGGCCACCACTACCAGCCACCTGGAGACCAGCCACCTGGGGACAGCTCACCTTCTGACCTGGGAGATCCTGCTGGGGAAGGGTCTCATGCTGTGTTGTTGCTTAGGTCCCAGACAGGCTTTGGGTGTGGTTCTCTCAGGTGGGGAGGCTCTGGTTCCTTCTGAGGTCACTTGCTACAGCTTCTGCCCCACCCACCCAACCCCCTGCAATGGATGTTGCTTTCAAAATGGGGTGCCTCATGTTCGGGGTACAGGAGCGAGATCCTATCTGGCTTCGGCTACTGGGACTGTCTTTAAGGGTTATTTTTCAAGCTTTGCTTGGAAGTGACTGAGGAATCGTTTATGGAGACAACCAATCGGTGTCTACAAAGCTGTTTTCCTCCCTGCTCCCCACCCTCAATTCTCAGAGGCAGTGTGGTCCCTGGCCAGCTTCTTCCTAATGTAAAATTCACAGCTCATTCTGGCCAACAGTTCATTCACATAGCGGGCCAAGCATACCCAGACACTGGCTGGCTCCAGAAATTTCAACATCCGGGGTTCCTTGAAAGCCTG
This sequence comes from Mus pahari, assembly GCF_900095145.1. Taxonomy (NCBI): domain Eukaryota; kingdom Metazoa; phylum Chordata; class Mammalia; order Rodentia; family Muridae; genus Mus; species Mus pahari. The sequence continues at coordinate 150,805,411 of NC_034594.1, forward strand.
AGTCTGCTTATCAGTAGTGTTCAATATTAGGTTACTTGCAGAATGGAGTCATTATCTTCAATGTTTAATAACTGTGCCACCAACATAATATAATCAAATCTAAGAAATGTAATTTAGAAAGGCTTTCGACTCAAGCCTTTTATGAGAGTGTTTTTTAATCTTTTATGATCTTGTCCCCAAGGCTGAGAAAAATCTTGTTTTTTCTCTATCTCCTACTTGATTTGTCTCCTTTATGTTGCTGCTGATTTTCTTGGTCAGGTCCAGATTGACCTGTTTCACTGGTACCAGAATGTGAGGAGCTGACATGTTTGGGCTACTGAGCTGGGGCTGAATTGTAGGAGTGAGAGGTCGGAGCAGCAGCTGGGAGCTGTGGGGCTGGAGGCTTGCACAGTGAAGACTTGTTTTAGTAAGGAGGGCCTTGTGTGAACAATTTGCCCTTGACTTAAATGAACAAAGACTCTAGGATGGATGTTCGACCCCGGCAGCGTCCATTTTGTCCACATGGAAGTCTGCCTGCCGCAGGTAACTCCTTTATAGGGGGTGGGGAGTGCAGGGAGAGCTTGGCAGTGCAGAGAAGCCCCCACCTACAGTTTTCCTGCTTAGGAAATTTTGTGTAGTACAGTCCAGTCCTCTTGATTTGTATTCTTAGAAGAAGCAGTCAGATGAATAAGTCTTTGACTTTTTGTGATCGAACTCTGATTTCCCTTGGGCAGAATCCCTTTGAGAAATACGGCAGTCAGAATGTTTTGAGTTCTTCCTTTCAGGAACATAGACCATAATGGTGGCCCTGTTTGGTATCCTGAGGGGCTGTGGACAGGAAGTCTATGGCAAGGTTCATAAAACACTTGGAGTTTTCTTGGAGAAAGGAGCCATAGAAATGGAAGGCGTTTGTCTGTGTTAGAAACCTCCCACAGAGTCTCCAGGCTCTCATTTCAACCCAGGTCATAAAGGGAAAAGATCTGTTACAAGCCCCCTCCCCTCTCTTCTCCCCCTCTGACTATTACTCAGGGGAGAACCAAAGCACCAGGGCCTATCCCTGAGGTGCCTTTCAGCACACACACCATCTTGCTTGCTCTCTTTGAAGGCACAAGGTAGCTCCCCCCTCCGAATTCTGCGGTGACTCCTCTTGTGTTTGATGACTTTATCCGATGACTTGCCCACCCACATTGGGAGTAGGGAGAAGAGTCTTGGAGAGCTGAAGTCATGAAGGGTTGAACTTTAGAAAGAAATGTTGGTAAGGATGCTGGGTATATGTTTCTTGGAGTTTTTGAATGTTGTGATAATTTTGTAAGCTTGGTCTTATTTCCTTCAAATTGTGGAGGAAGATGGATGAGAGTGGGAGCCCAAAGTAGAATGTAAATATTGAAGCGTAGATGTGTTAAAACCTTTGGTTTAGAGCGGAAACTACCCCTTTCCAGATATCAACTACAACATCATATGTTCTAGGGAGACGTTCTAGGGAGACGTCTATACACATCATTGGTTTTAACATTTTAACTCTGAATTAATTGGACACTTAAAACAAATGGTTGATTCGGCCGGCTTCTTAATTGAGTTTTAACAAAACCAAGCCAACTACTGCTTGAATCAACTGGCCGTTTGTGTGCTAAAGGCCCAGGCAGGGGCAATGAAGTCAAACAGCTTAGTGATAAACCTTATGGTCAGGCTGAAGGAAGACCTGCGACTGCTCCATGGCTCCCCAAAGAGTGAATGAAGTCACTGGTGTCCCCTCCAAGTCTCATCTCCCACTTTCAATGATATTTTCCATCCACGTTGAAAAGCACAAAAGATGATGCCTTTGGACTATATAGTGACCCTGTTGCAGAGAATGGTGGTGGTGGGGAGCCCCAGATCGATGTGAACATTAGACATGACCCTATTTTAATATTTGTTGTTGTTGTTTTTGTTTTATTGTTTGTGGACACACTGTTTTTCTGTGACTTTAAATTATAAAAGAATATATTCCTTAAGCATATTTATTTATGATGTTTTTGCATTTCCTTAGTGTGTGGTGTATGTTTTCTCTTTCTACCACATGAGTCCCAGGGGAATCAAACTTAGGTCATCAGGCTTGCGGCAAGATGCAGAACCGTCTGGCCAGTCCTCTAAGTATAGTCAGGAAGACAGTTTCATCTAGTTTGCATCTGAGAAACTGTTTTTCATTTCACCATGAGAGTACATTGAGTGGTCCGGTGGCTTCAGTGAACATAGAACATGTTTTGAAAGTTTGGATTCTCCTGGGATCGCTTTGTCTAAGACTAAACATCTGGGAAGACTTCCCTGATCCTCTGTGACACATCTCTGTAGCCTTGTCTAGCGTGATATTCACCCCCAGGAGGTATCCAAGTGCTCAGGGTCTGGCTCTTACTGGCCTAAGACACATGCATTGATTTCTTGGGTTGGGCTCTGTTTGTTGGTCCTACCTATCTAGAGTTTAGGAAAAGAAGCTTCTGGATCCTGGCTATCAGCTATGTCGTCATGCTCCCCAACACTCGCTGCCCTGGACTGGGAAACTGAGCTAGAGTCCAGAGAACCAGGGGTCCCTGGCCGTGTATATATTATATAAGATGTTCCAGGGGCCAGGAACTCATATCCCATTCACAGGCATTCTTCCTCAGAAATCCTGGGTTAAAGGATTACTTCTCCAGTGAACACATTTTATGTGCTCAATGGGGGTGATTAGGTGTGTAGTGTGTGTCTGTGGAGGTCAGAGGGCAGGATCAGGTGTCCTCCTCAGTCACTGGAAACAAGAGTCCTCACTGGACTAGAGCTCACAGATAAAACTAGGCTGGCCAGCCAGTGAGTCTGAGGCTCTGCCTGTGCCAGCAGTACAGGTATGCCCCACCACTGTGTTTGTTGGTCTTTTCTGTGGTGCTGGGGATCCAAACTAAGGTCACATGTTCACTCAGTATGCATGTTACCACACTCAGTATTCATGTTACCAGGTGGGATCTCCCCACACCTCTAATGTTGACGCATTTCATTAACAATTTCCAAACCCACAACATGACTGAGCCATTTGTACATTGTCGGTAGGCAGACCCTCTCGGTGCAGTGAGGAGTCTGAGCCGCCAGCACCAGGGCTCATGGCTGGAAGTGGGTTGTGCTCTGTACTGAGTGGGTCCCAGGGACTTTTACCTGGAGGACCTTCCCTGGAGCATTTCAACAGGGGAACCTGTGCTTTCAGTCTTGAATGCCGTTACATCAGGGACAAAGCACTTGTTTAGCACAGGCAGCCTTGCTTTTCCTGGCCTAGCTTCTGGCTTCCGTGTTGCATTTTTTAGGAACTTACCTAGAGAAGAGTCTTGTGTAGAATTCCGTCCCAAGGAGTGCAATAAGGATTCAGAAAATATTATTTTTATGGCCTGTATGCATGTTTACTTTATACTTACTCTGCACATAACATGCAAGTGTTGTATAGTGGTTTCATGCGTGATTTGTCCTCTTAGAAACTTCAGCCATGCTTAGCTGGGCAGTGGTAGTGCACACCTTTAATCCTAGCACTCAGGAGGAAAAGGCAGGCAGATCTCTGTGAATTTGAGTATAGCCTGGTCTTACGAAGTGAGTTCAAGGACGCCAAGGCTACCCAAAGAAATCATGTCACACACACACACACACACACACACACACAAAACAAACAAACAAGAAACTTCAGCGTAGCATGTATTCATTTTATGTGTATACAAGAAAGCACACAGCTGACTTACACAATTCTTGATATTTCCATTTGAAAGAAAAGGAAATAAGTTCAGAGCAACAGAATGACATCATCGAAGTCACAAGAGCAGCTATGAAACCAAGACAGAATTTGAGTTCCTGTCTTCTGACTTCATGTTCACTCTTTTGTGTTGTTATGTTATGTTATGTTATGTTATGATAGGCCTGGTGTCATATTAGGATGACAAGCACATATCTTGCCAGCAGCATGCGTTATTAGTCTTTCTCCCGCCATGCACTGCCTTTCTCACTGGCTGATAAAATAGGTGTTGCTTTCAAAAATTACACCCACCACAACGATAGCAGCACCAGTAGCCGTAGTAACAAATCTTTAACATGAGATCTTTTGAACAGCTGTGGAATAATTTGAATTAGAAGAATGCTACTCCCAAGTTACTCCTTTATCAGACATTATGAATCCCTGCCTAGTGGCACTGCCTCCCCACTCAGTGAGAACGGTTCAGGGTTAAGTGGGGCTATAGTTCCTGCTCTTCCTGAACTCATAGCCCCATGGCTGGGAGATGGGACGGTCACCACTGGAGCAGACTTGTGCCCAAAACGTCCATCTTGCCTTCATTTACTATATAAAAGCTGGTCTCTGTAACCCCTTGTCAGGTAAATGGTTAAACAGCATGCACTAGGTACATACAAAGGACCGTCACTCATGTTTTTAATTCTGACATCAGCGGTGTGGATGAACCTTGAAGACCTTGGTCAAACAAGCCAGACATAAAAGAGTAAACACCACATGATTCCACTTAGACGAGAGACTCGTTCGTAGAGCTAGAGTCTGGAATAGAGGTCCTGGGGTTGGGAAGTAGAGGGTGAGTGGTTAGTGTTCACCAGGGGACGGTTCAAGTTGGGAAGACAAAAATGTCTGCCGTGGTTCTTGGTGGTGGTTAAAGAGCATTAACCATACGAGCACTACTGAACCATGTCCTCCAAAATGGTGATGTTGGCCAATGTTATCATATGTATCTGTTTGTCTCACATATCCACATTAGTTTATAGAATAGAACATTGTCAGCTGTGCCTATAAAAACCGAGCAGAGATGGAAATGCTCACAAGCACACGGTCCTTGGAAAGCAGAGGACAGCTCCATGGCACTGACTGGGGTCAGAGCCAGAGGCAGTTGGGACTGCACAGATGTCCTGTGTCCTTCCAGATGTTTCCTTCCCCAGTGCTCGATGCTCGGAGGAGTCCTGGTGGTGGTGAACACTGCCCAGGACCGGGTGACTCTTTCACAGTTGATTGGTAGGGAGAATCACTGTTGTCTGGGAGAAATGAGAACACGGACACTGGAAAGCTGCCCCTGCTCCTCTCCATCCTCCAGCAGGCCAGATGGCGTTTTATGTGGTTTTCACAACTGTGACTCTGGATTGCTTAGGAAACCTGTTCCTCCCCAGCTCCTGCCTCTCCTGCCTTTGAGCTTAGCTTTCATGCCTGTGGCACTGTGTGAATGGCTACAGTGTCCCCTTCCTCTCCCTTTTATTCTGCAGCAAAGCCAACCCCACACTACCCTCAGCCCTTAATAACTGCCTGACAGTAGCATAGGAAAGCCTCTTCTTCTTCTTCTTCTTCTTCTTCTTCTTCTTCTTCTTCTTCTTCTTCTTCTTCTTCTTCTTCTTCTTCTTCTTCTTCTTCTTCTTCTTCTTCTTNTTCTTCTTCTTCTTCTTCTTCTTCTTCTTCTTCTTCTTCTTCTTCTTCTTCTTCTTCTTCTTCTTCTTCTTCTTCTTCTTCTTCTTTTTTTTGCAGGGCTGGTCCTTATGTTCAGTTCTGATTTTCCCCCTGAGTTAGGATCCTCCACTCAATGCTGCTCAGTAGGAGTGGTTCTGATGCTAGACTGGCTTTCCCTTCTCTGTCTGGCATCCTACCACCAGATGAAACTTTGATAAGGAATCAAATCAATTTTATGTGTCATTCAAGAAAAACTTCACTAGGAAGGCAGTAATGAAAACAAATATAGATCAACTTATAAAAGGATTTTCAAAATGCTCTTTATATAAAAAAAAATCTTTTAGGGGTTGGAAGATACTTAGTAAAGTACTTGCAGTGTAAGCATGAAGACCTTCCAGCACCCATGGGGGCAGAGGGGAAGCTGGATTGTGCCATGCATGCTTTCATGCCATTGTTGGAGAAAAAGGCAGGTCATTGCCTATCCAGAGTAGCCATATTCATGAGCTCCAGGTTCAGTGAGACCTTGTCTCAAAATATAAGGTGGACAGAGATTGACAAAGATTCCCAATATTGACTTATGACTTCCACATCCATGTTTACATACATGGATCTGAACACACACACACACACATTTTCATTTTCAGAAATAAATGTTTTAAGGGGACCATATGTATTCCAGGCTGACCTTGGACTTGCTAGGTGGCTGAGGCTGGCCTTGAACCCCTGATCCTTCTGCTCCAATGCCTGAGTGCTGGGATATTGGTTTGTGCTGCCATACTTTTTATGCAGTGCTGGGAACCAAACACAGGGCATTCTACATGTTGGGGATGAACTACATCAACCAAGCCAGATCCCTGTCCTCTCTCAGTCTTTGCAGCAGTTCTGTGCAGGAACTGAACAGCTATGTCATGGGAGAAAGAGAGGCACAGAGAAGTTAAGTGATGAGTGCAAGGCTGCCCAACAGACAACGGATAAAGCCAGATCTGAGGCTGTACCTTCTGATCCATATCCAGAACACTTATTATCACCCCAATATGCCTCTGGAAAAAGACAGTGGCCCATGGGGACATTGTCCTTTCCTAGATACATCACAGTGACCATTTAGACTTTATAAGAATCCCTTATATATTTGTGCTTTAGTAACAAAGGTCTGTATGTGGTCCTGTGTGTGTACATTCACATATTTGTGGGTGGGTGTGCATGTATGGGTGTGCATGTGTACACTCATGGATGTATGTGTATATGGAGATCAATATCAGGAATTATTCTTTAGATACCATCCACCTCTTTTTTTCAATCTTCTAATTTAGTTATTTTTTTGTGTGTATGAGAGTTCTACCTACAAGTATGTATACATGCATGCATGTATGTATGTATGTGCATCACATGTAAGCCTGGTACAGAGCAAGTAAGAAGAGGGTGTCAGATCCCCTTTGACTGGAGTTACAGATGGTTGTGAGCCACCCTGTGGGTGCTGGGAATGGAGCCTGGGCTCTCTGCAAGAGCAGCCAGTGCTCTTATGTGCTGTCTGGTCCCCTGCTTTGTCTTGTTTTGTTTGAGGAAGAGTCTCTCGGCAGAGTCCCTCAGCCTGGGACTGCTGACTAGACTAGGCTGGCTGTCCAGTGAGCCCTCAGCTCTGCTGTTCACCTCCTGGCCCTGGCATTACCAATGGGAACCACTGTGCAGGTTCCCCATGGGTGGGTCTGGGGATTGACCTCACAGAAGCACTTTTGTGCTGTCTGTGCTGTCCATGTGGTGTATGTGGTCCATTTTAATGACCTGGCAAACTGAGGCAGAGGCATGAGGGGAGACTGAGTGGATTTGGTCTTGGAGTGCTTGCTTGTCTGCCGTGACCTTAGAACTGTGGTCCTCACTGTTCCAGCAGGGATCATGGGACCATGGAAGACAGCAGATGTTATGAAGGACACTTCTGTGACTTGTAGAAGATTGGGTGACAGTGTATCATCCTGCAGTGCTAGACTTCTGGTCTGGCTCATGAATGGCTTTGTCTACTTACCATCCTATTTCTGCAGCTTTCCCCATTGTTCACTACCACAGGGACTCCGCAGCTTGGAAGACCTTCGCTTTGGTGCAGGTTCATTTGCTGAAGACTTCAGGCCTAACTTTCCCTATTCCTCCACCCCTAGCTTTCTTCCTTTTTATATTTGGGGGTGTATGCATGCAGGAGTGATGAATTTGAGTGTGAGTTGTGTGAGCATGTGAGTGTGAGCTGTGTGAGCATGTGAGTGTGAGGGTGTGCTTATCTGTGCTACTGTACAGGCAGCAGAGGACACCGAGTGCCCTGCTGCCTTCTCTGATCTATTCCCTGAGTCAGGGTCTCTCACTGAAGTGCTAGGCTGGTGGCCAGCATGCCCCAGTGAGCCTCCTGTCTGCCTGCTCCTCAGGGCTGGGGTTACAGGGCACCAGGTCATACTCAGTGTTTTCCATGTGTGCTGGCATCCCAACTCAGATTGTCTTGTTTGCCCAGCAAGAACCCTTGCCCAGGGAGGCATCTCTCCCCAGCCCATACGCCTACCTTTCAAAGAGGCTTTCCTGTCTTTCATTCAGGGTCCTCTGCCAGGCATTTATCAGCCTTCCATTGGTAGAGATGCACCCGAAACCTAAATCGTATTGGCATCTCCACAGGGATGACTGAGTTGTGGCCTCCCTCCATGTCCCTCTAGGCTGCTCGTTGCTGCCCATTCTGCAGTGCATGCAGAGTGGAGCCTGGCTCCCAGCTGCTCTGGGTTTTTGCAACGATCTGTCCTGGAGCTGAGCTTCAGCGTGGATCATTCTGTTTCCTGTCGGAATCAATTTTCCGTCCAACTCTCATTTCCTATTGTGTGTTCCTCTGGGGTCAGCACAGCTTTGTCAGACAAAAGCGGGGCTTTCTCTCTTGGAGATGGTCCCGGCTTCTCTTCAGCTGTGTATTTGTCTAAGCACCAGCCGGGCACACAGTGTGTGACCACCCAGCCACTTTGGCTGTCCTTCCTGGTTGTGCTTCAGGGTTTAATCTTCAGGGTTTAGTCTTTGGATGTGGGCTGGACGGAATCTCTTACTCTGCATCTTAACCTGTAGGCTCTCTTCTGCCCTGAAAGCATCTGAGCGTTCTTCAGCAGAGGTGAAATATTACATCACTGATATTGTCTCCATTGTTTACTGCTCGAATGAATTTGGCGGAAGACTCAACAGTCTGTGTGTGAACCACAGAACTGAATCAGATTGCAGAGAAATTCTTATCTGTTCTCTGCCTTCCATTGTCTGATTATTTACCTATAAACATTACAATGTGACCTCCACACCTTTCCATACCACTGAGCTGCTCTGAACACAGACACCAAGGAGAATCACCCCAGTCATTGTAACCCAAGTGTCCTTGGGGTCCACCTATGTCAACATCTGAGGGGTTCCCAGGATAACAGGAACTTTTATTATTTCTTTCAGAACATGGAGGACTGATGTGACAATAGAGATGGGACATGGTCACTACAGGATGAGAAAGATGATGGCATAAGCCAGGACATTCTGTGACCTAGATTCATTTCTTCTAACATGCTGAATGACCTTGAGCAATTTTTACATCGATAGCCCTGAATTTCCTTAACTGTAGAAACTGCCCTGACAACTCAGTATATCAACTTACATTCACTTAGAGGATCTTAGCAGAATTTATCTGGATGTTTTGATTGTTTGCCTCTGGATAATCTTGCTTGTCTATCCAAAGAATGGCCATTGAGTAGTCAAGTAAAGGTACTGGGAAGAGGATGTGGCGTTCAGTAAGACAGAGGCTAGAAGAAACTTCTCTTACAGAGAAATCATTAATACAATGGAGCTACTGGCATTTGAGCCATGCTGGACCCTCTGCCTTCTTTACCAAGTTTCTGGGCATTTAAAATTGTCACATGCTCCTAAAATTGTCACACCATAGGGAGCATGACGTGGTGGGGGTCCTCAGACAGGTACAGTCCCTTCCCCTAGCAAATATGACACTTTTCCAGTCAATGGATGCTAGAAAGTTCTCCAATCCTGCTGCTCCCCATTTCACATGAGGACCCCCGAGGGGTGGGGAAGCTAGCAGGGCCACACGGTCACCTTTCAGGGAACATAAACAAGGAGTCTTTCATTCCAGGGATGAAGGAGCCACACACGGGTGTTGCGTGTTTTCCTGATGCTGTAATTCCATCTCTGGTGCTGTGCTGACATATTCTAGTCCAAAGCAGCTTAGGGAGGAAGGGGCTCCAATTCCAAGTTACAGCTCATCACTGAAAGGAAGTTGAGGCAGGGACTCAGGCAGCCAGCCGGTCACAGTACCTCCACAGTCAAGAGCAGAGAGAAACAAGGTGTAGAAGTTAGGTCTTGTTTCTTCTTTCTAGCCCCATGCTCCCAGAATTAAGACTCAGATTCAAAATAAGTTTACAAATACCTTGGCTATATACCTAGGCTCTTCTATGATTAGATCATAATTTATTGTAACCCATTTATTCTAATCTACATTCTACCATGTTGCTGGTTGCCTGTGTTTAGGTACCATGTGCCTCTTGTCACATCCTCCCAGGAGAATCTCCTGTGCCTGACTCTAACCTAGAAACCTTTCTGCCTCCCAGATGTCCGACCTCCTATTCTACCCTTTCCTATAGGCCACAGGTTTTTAAATTGACAGGCAACGCATCCATACAATACACAAGATAATCCTTTCCTTTATAACACATCCACGCTCCCCACCTGCTCATTAGACTCAACTAGCATCCTTATTCTTTAACGGTTCAGGCCCAGCCCATGAGACAGTGCTACCTGTATTCAGAAAAGTAGGGTGATTTCCCACCTCAATTAACAATAAAGGCATTTCTCCCAAAGTATTCCTACAGGCCTACCTGATCTAGATAATTTCTCAGGGGAGACTCTCTTGTGTAAAGTTGGTAGTTAAAACAAACCAACACAGCTGCTCTTTGAGTGAGGCAAAGCATGCCATCTGACAAGTCTGATGTGATTTCAGTCTCATCAGTTCATAAGAATAAAGTGTCCACACATTCCCACTGAAGGACTCTGACCACAGAGTCCCAAAACACCCAAGGGCACCCCTCTCCTCTCTGGCCAGCCCAGTTGCTCAACGAGACCAGAGAAGGGCTTGATGGCTGTTGACAGAAATTTCTATAAATTTCCTTTATGTGGGGATTGGAAGACGATATTTTTATTCAGGAAGGCATGCCTGACCCAATGATACAAAACATAATTGATGCCATTTTTTAAATTCAACCTTGTCTCTAATGTCTATTCTTGTCATTAGAATAGACACCCCTTTACTCCCTGCTTTTTCAAGGACTCTGCTTAGCCTGACTCTTCAGAAGCTCACAGACAAGGAAAATCTAAAGAAGACCCAGGCATCCCTGCAAGCCAGTTATTGTGGGCCTAGCTCTCCATCCACTGTCCAGTTTTCTTTTTCAGTTTGTGTGTGTGTGTGTGTGTGTGTGTGTGTGTGTCTGTCTGTCTGTCTGTCTGAGTGATAGCATGTATGTATGTTTCTGTACACACACGCATAGGTGTACATGCATGTGAGTTTGTGTGTATGGTTCTGAGGTTTATATCTGGAGTTTTGCTCAATTGCTTTACACCTTATTCATTGGGTCAGGGTCTCTCCATGGAAACCAGAGTTTTCTGACATGGCTGGTCGTGCTCGATAGCTTGCTCTAGGGATCCCCTGTCTCAGCCTGCTGTTAGCATTAAAGGTAGGCTGCCATGCCCACCCAGCATTTATGTGGGTTCTGGGGAATCCAAAATCATCCTCAGGATGGCTGGGTGCACAGGAAACATTGCACTGCCTCCTCACATCAGTGTCTTGACATTTTGAAAGTAAAATCACACTGCCACACCCGCTCTTATCATGAGCAGTTGCTTGAGGTTGCCTTGCCTTGGGAACAGTGGACTCATGGATCTGGAGTTTCTTGTAGGGAAAATGTAAATGCTTTATTGACGGTGGTGTGCAGCCCTATAAATATACTTAAAAGTATAAAATTATACAAGTTAGGTGGGTGACTTGTACTGATGTGAGGTTTTAAAGTGTGAAATAGAGTGTGCCTGCACTCTAAAATTCTGCTCGTTGCCTCTGGAATACAAGACTAAGAGCCCCACTTTCTCTTCCCATGTCTTCCGTGTGGCTGGGGCCTCCCGTTCTTCATTTGTAGACTCACCAACCTTGGGCATCACTCGGATGTCACATCCTGACTCCACAGGTTCATCTTCTCCCTCCAGACAGGAGCTGCCCTTGCATGGACTGCTGTGTGTCGTCTTTATCACCGTGTTTATTGTTTCTTTTCCTCTGTGTGGGACTGAGGCCACATCAAGGCAGGGAAGCATGCGTGGCTGTGTGAGCATCCCACATGAGCACCTGGCCAACCTACTTGGTGAGGACACAATAAGTTTCTGTCACCTGACAGGACGGCTGGATTGGATTGGATTCGGGATGATCCCAGGCACCACACTGCCTTCACCTGCCTCCTTCACTGGGGTCATCAGAAAGCAATTAAGGAGCAATGTATAAAGACATTTCTTTTTTAAACTCTGGAAACCGCACAGGGTATTATCGTTTGTAACCGTGGTAACTATTCAAATTAGTGTCAATTAACTCCTGGCAGCACCCTTCAGGTTCCTTATCTTTGACATTAGTTTGTCAGGATGAGGTAATGTGCTTTTTCTAGGTACCGTTGCCTTTGAAGAGACTGGCAGTGTTTCCTGGTTGTAAACAAAACTGTCATACACGGGCCCATGGCAGAGAGGGATGAGGAGACCAGAAGCCTGTGCAAACACTTGAACCCCTCCCTGTCAGCCACGAGGAGCTGCGATCTGGCCAGGAAATTAGCCTCCCGCTCTGCTCCTCTGCAGCTCTGCCAGTGAACGGGGCCAGAGAAGCCGAGTCGTGGGTGTTGGGCCCCTGAAATCTAGTCTGGTTCGGGTCACAGTTGATCTTCTCCAGAAATCTTTGCTTCGAGATGAATTTTTTTCTTTAATTAAAAAAATATGTAAGTGAGATTTTGCAGATGAGTACTGTACCGTTCTCCTGCCCTCCCTCCATGACTCCTGTGTCCCCTGTTCAATTTCATGACTCCCAGTCTTTAATATTGTTTTATCTGTATGTGTATATATTTATACATACAGCCTGCTGAAGTCATTTAGTGCTGCTCATATGTGTTCAGATATGACCTCTTAGGATCAGCTAACTATCCACCAGGGTGCTCATCCCCAGGACAGCCTGGTTCTTCCTCTCTCAGCCATCATTGCTTGCTCCCTTCTAGGAGTAAAGGCATGTGAGGATTCTCCCATCCACTTTGGCATGCCAATTGGTGTGTCCTTTTTAACGTTTTGTTTTGGCAAACATCTTGCCAAAATATCTTTCCTAGGTGAAGCTTCCATGTTGCACATAAAAGACCTCGTCTTGCAGCTGATATCCATCTTGGTCCTCTTGCTCTCAGTCTTTCTGCCTGTGTTCTGCAGGTTCCGTGAGTCCCGGGTGTAGGGTTTATGCTATAGATTTGTCAGCTGGGGCTAGGCACCCCATGGTCAGGGGTTCTCTGTATTTTGACTGGCTGTGACTTTCTGTGATGCTCTCCTGTCCGCCGCTGCTGGCACTGGAGAACTAGAAGAGCCGAACTCATCTTTGGGAATAAGGGTAAGTCCTTAGAATGCAGTTAGGAATTATCCTGGTCCCTGGAGGTGGCAGTAGCAGGTTCTCTCGAATTCTTTAAGTAAGCATATTAATAAGATTAAAAATATTTAGCTGTACGGAAATGTAGGAAATGATGTAAACACCACACCCACTTCCCACATCAAACAAATACTGCCTTTCCCCAACTGCTTTGGCCTGCCTTCCTTCCTTCCTTCCTTCCTTCCTTCCTTCCTTCCTTCCTTCCTTCCTTCCTTTCTTCCTTCTAAACATCCCAAAAGCAGTGTATTGAACCACCTCCTTCCTCTAGACCCACCCTATGTCTCACCCCTGCTTCTGAAGGTGGCAGTTAACTTCTTCCAGATATCTCTATCTGGTCAGTCTGTGAGCTGAGCTCTGAGGCAGGCGCTGACACGGGTCTGAGTCTCCCATCTGACTTGCCTGTGTTGTTCAGGGTCAACCCCGAAGCCCATAGCACCGAAGACTCCACCTAGTCTACTCAGATCAACCCCTGGGCTGGGGAAGCAATGTAGACTTGGTAGATTGCTTGTCTCCAAATTCCTGGCATTCTGGGAAGGAAGGTGGAAGGCTCTGAGGTCTCCTTGAAATATATGGAATGTATTTCCATATGGAAATTTGAAATTCCAATTCGGAAAGTTCCAATATAGAATCTTGACCAACACAGTGGTCAAATGTTTTATTTACAAATAAACTTACCACATCAAAATGTAAACCAGTGTGTGTATGTGTGTGCATGTGCACGTATATGTGCAAATGTCCAAAAAGGCCAGGAGAGGGCATTGCTTGGAGCTAGATTATAGGAGGTTTTAAGACACTGCGTTTGGGTGTTAGGAACTGAACTCCAATTCTCTGCAAGACAGTGTGTACTCTCAACTGCTGAGCTATCTCTGCCATTCTCAATCTCCTTCTCCTTACCTGTGTAATCTGTCCTATTAGTTTTGGTTTTCAGGAGAACTCTAACACCAAAACACCATTTGGGTTCAAAGACTTTCTAATCATTGCCTTTGAGTGATGGGAGGCTTTGGTAGGACTCAACCCATTAGCCTTAAGTAATCCTAATATATCAATGGTCATATTCACTTTACACATAGTAGTTCACTTAAACTTCATAGCAATATTCTAAGGGAAGTTAGTGGCCAGCCTTGCTTAAGGTTGTATAGTTAGAAAATGCTGTAATGTTTTCAAGACCCAGATCTGAATAAAGCAGGCCATCCTCTGAGTCTTATTGTGAAGAAATAGGGCAGGAATTCATCTCAGGAGATAATCCAGACGTAGCTTTCTTTTGTACCAAAGACTTCTCTCTCTTTCTCTCTGATGTGTGTGGGGAGGGGAGGGGTGTATGAGGAGGCTGACAGACATGTGTGAGGCAGAGGCTGTTTATATATCACATGCAGTCTGTGGCTGACCCAAAGGGACGGGGAGCAAGCTCACAGGAAGGAGAATATCTGCAGGAGCCTCTGAGATGTGTGGGAATCCATGCCTAGGGGAAACTGCCCGTGGTGCGGCTGCAAATGAACTGTTCATTTCCCATAGTCTTTTGTAATTTACCAGTTACTCTCCCAGCGTCACGCAAAGCTGTAAGGATAGGAACAGGAAGAACTGAAGCCCCGGTAGTTCGACACTCCTCCAGCTTTCCTCACAGCACCTCTGTTTCTCACCAGTTCCATACACACCTCAGGAATTTCTGCTGTGCAGTTGTCTAAATACCAGCGTGCAGCCAGAAAGGGAGAGGAGAACTGGGGTCCTGAGGCATGCAGGCGTTCTCAGAGAGCACATGGGAAGCCAAGAGCTAGACTGGCTTTGCAGCTGCTTATAGTAATTCTTACCACCACCCCACCTTTTCTGTATGTACCCCACTTCCCTCAGTCTAGCCTCAGCTCAGCAGGTGCTCGTGTGACATGGAGTGGCCCTCAGAGGGTCTGGAGGTTCTCATGATGAGAATGCAAAGATGTGTGCTTACTAAAGCCTTGGGTGCTGTTTAGGTTGGTGCCCCTCATGGTATCCTCTCCTCCCCCTTAGCCATGTCCCAAACAAACTCTTTGTGGGTGCCCATCTCGCCTGCTATATTGGAGAATCACCCTAGTGCAGAATCAACCAAGCTGGATTGACGTTGAGTTACAGATAGATTACATTTGGATTGAAGGTCTCCTAGGGAGGTTATAATTTGGTCCACCTCCATAGAGCCTAGCATCTGATGAATAGCAGGCAGGCCTGAGGGCAGGACGGGCTATGGGGAAGAGTAGGCGCTGGAACCTTAGAATCCATCCAACCACTCCCTGGGCTGTTGCTTCCTGCCAGGTAAGTATTGCTTAGCTACCCAGTCTAGGATTAAAGCGACAAGACAGAGCTCATACCAAGGATGCAACTGATGGCCCATGTCAGCTGGTTGGAGTTAAAAAATATATTTTAATTTGCTTAGCTCTCTGGGGAAATTATCTGAACCTGCATGTGCTAATCAACTTTCACAGGCGCTTTCAAGGAACCCAAAACGAGTCAAGCAACAAAATGAGATTTTTAATCTACATAAATACAGAAATCTTTTGCCCCCCTCCTTTTAAAAAGGAGATTAAAAAATTCTAATTCATTCCTCCTCCTGTCCCCAGGACTCTGCCATTAGCAGCTATTGGAAAATGATCATAGCTTTCAAATCTTTCACAGATCCTCCCTTTTTTTGTGTAATTTTCTATTAGAAGGTCGGGGGCTGTGGCAAGTATCACACACACACACACACACACACACACACACACACACACACACAGAGAGAGAGAGAGAGAGAGACAGACAGACAGACAGACAGAGACAGAGAGACAGAGAGACAGAGAAATACAGAGAGAGAGACAGAGGCAGAGACACAGAGAGACACAGAGAGATACACAGAGACAGAGACAGAGAGACAGATAGAGAGACAGATAGACAGAGAGACAGAGAGACAGATAGACAGAGAGACAGAGAGACAGACAGAGAGACAGAGAGACAGACAGACAGAGACAGAGAGACAGAGAAATACAGAGAGAGAGACAGAGACAGAGACACAGAGAGACACAGAGAGATACACAGAGACAGAGACAGAGAGACAGATAGACAGATAGACAGAGAGACAGATAGATAGAGAGACAGATAGACAGAGAGACAGATAGACAGAGAGACAGACAGACAGAGAGACAGATAGACAGACAGACAGATAGACAGACAGACAGACAGAGACCCTTTAGAGGAGAGAGCAGGTCTTGCAGGATTGATGGATTTGTTCAAGTTCCAGTGCCTGAGGGGTTTCAGTCACCCTTAGGACCCACTTCCTACAGGAGCTGACTCAGCACTGTCTACCCTTTGCCACCGCCTCAGTGATACTAGGGTGGTCAGCATTAGCATACCCTGATCTGTAGGAGAGTGGAGTTCAAGGCCAGGAGGATTTTTGTTGCCACCTCTCCTATCAGCCAGGATAACCCAGGTTAAATTATGGCAGCTCATTTATGCCAGATCCGCAGGGGTTCCCGTGTGTGCAAGGCAAGTGCTCTAGCTTTGGTGCATGTGTGTATGAGTGCATCACATGTGTTCATGTGTGCATGCACATGGGAATGGAGTCCAGAGGTCACTATGGTCAGTTGGTTTCCTTGATCATTGTCTTCTTTTTGTGAGACAGGGTTTTTCACTAAACCAGAAACTCATATGACTTTGGCTAGACAGCGGGCTGGCAAGCTCTGGGACCTTCCTATCCCCTTCCGTGCCCCCACCATTGGGATTATAGACATGCCCTGGCTTTTGTCTGCGTGAGTACTGGGAATCCATGCTCAGGTCTACGTGCTGATTCAGCAGACATGTGACTGACTGAGCCATCTTCCCAGAATGCCCCCCTTTTTGGTTAGCAAATGATGAAGTTATAGTTGTAACATACATAGATGAGTGTAGGATTGAACATAAAATCAGACATGTGAAGCACAGGACACAATAGTTAAATTTTCTTATCAATGAAGATTGTAACAAGTATTCTAACCACTAGGATAGAAACATAGAAGATAGTTTAACTGGTTTTAATAACACAACATAAAGTCCATATATTTGGTAAAGTCATTATGCAAGTATATACATGAATTATACTGCCTTCAAAAAGTATATTAAGGGGCTGGTGAGATGGCTCAGTGAGTAAGAGCACCCGACTGCTCTTCCAAAGGTCTGGAGTTCAAATCCCAGCAACCACATGGTGGCTCATAACCATCCGTAACAAGACCCGACGCCCTCTTCTGGAGTGTCTGAAGACAGCTACAGTGTACTTACATATAAATAAATAAATCTTAAAAAAAAAAAAAAAAGTATATTAAGGGGGCTGGAGAGATGGCTCAGCGGTTAGGAACACTGACTGTTCTTCCAGAGGTCCTGAGTTCAATTCCCAGCAACCACATGGTGGCTTATAACCATCTGTAAAGTGGTCAGATGCCCTCTTCTGGTGTGTCTGAAGACAGCTACAATGTACTTATATACATAAAATAAATAAATAATTCCTTTTTAAAAAGTATATTAAGATAACAAGACACGAAAATAGGCAAGTTCCCAATAAATACATGAGAAGGGAAATGTTTTTTCCCATGTCGTTTGATGAAGGAAAGTTACAGTTTTAGGCACTACTCATGTTTATTAAGGCAACTTTAAGGACTGAGGGATGTGAGCTCTGGGCTGGGGATATAAGCTCAGTGGATAGCAGACGTTTGTAAGGCTTGCTGGATGCTTGCCACAGAAGCCATGGTAATGTATCCCATTCCTCAGATCTGCCTTACTCTTTGGGTTAGGGAAGAGGAACTAGTGGAGGCTCCTACCTGTAAGATTTTTATTTTCTTCCCCAAAGAAACAATTTATTAAATTTGTTTATTTCCTTTACAACCCAATGTCAGCCCTTCCTCCCCTGCCAGTGCCCCCTCATGCAAGTCCTCCTCCATTCCCCATTCCCTCTTCTCTTTTGAGAAGGCGAAACCCCCTCTGGGTGCCAAACATCCTCCCCTACCCCCTCGTAAGATCTGGCACTGGACCTCCTATTGCCTGGGAACACCAGGCTAAGGTTTGTTCAGTTGATGCCTCTAGGGACAAATGGGCCATTGGGGCTGAGAAACCTTAGTCCTGGGCCAGTGTGAGATGACAAGTCTCTCTTCTGCCCTGGCTGGGCTTCGCACTTTGGATAAGATTCTTATTTCTGAGCTTGGCTCACAGGTCTGCTCTCAGTATCAGTGCTGACCTGGGCG
This sequence comes from Mus pahari, assembly GCF_900095145.1. Classification (NCBI taxonomy): domain Eukaryota; kingdom Metazoa; phylum Chordata; class Mammalia; order Rodentia; family Muridae; genus Mus; species Mus pahari. The sequence goes on from NC_034594.1 coordinate 150,823,709, forward strand.
GTGCCCTGGTCTTACGTCCCAATAGCCTTCCAGAAGGGGGAGAAATGTCTCTATTTTAGCATTGAGTAGTTTTCCATCTCTCTCTCTCTCTCTCTCTCAAGGTTTGAGCTTATTTTCCAGTACACAGTGAATGATGAAATGCCAGGAGACTACTGGATTACGTGTCTGCTGTCCTTGTCAGTGGTTATCTAACGGGTGTGTGGTTCCAGTTTGAGATGAGTGTCCCATCGTCGAGTGGTGATGATGGCTAGACAGTATGGAAATGCATGAGGTACTATTGAAATGCATACTTAAAAACAGCCCAAATGGCCAGTTCTGAGTCTATTTTACCACAATAAAAATAGATTTTCACTATAAAAAGTATACTATTAACTCCAAAAATGTAAACAGAATACCAGCTGAATTAAGCTCTCAAAATACGTCTGTCACCTCACAGGCCTAGTCTGCTCCAGGCCACCAGGCTAGGACAGCTTCTAGGTTGCTGCTTCTGATATATTACTCAAGTGTGGACCAAAGCGTGATTTGAAAGGGTGTTGACAAACCAAAAGCAGTTTGGCTACTCCTTCCACCTCTTCAAGGAAACCCAGAGGTCTGTGTTCCCCATTTCCTTGTGTGTTTCCCCTAAGAGCCCTGGCTGGGGCCCCAGCGGCCAGTGATGGATGCCCCAGTCAGGAGCACATATTGGAGCTGTTGTGCTGATCTACGACTCCTACGTTTCAGGGCTGGTTTGGATTTTCTGTCCTCCTCAACCAGGATTCTGCTGCTCTGTTGCTTTGTGACTTGCTGTTCAACAAGAGAAAAATGAACCCAGGAACAAGCTCGGAAACGGACGCGTGGTGCTCAACTCTGCATTATTAAAAGCCCTGAAGAGCCAGGCCTTAATTTTCTCCTCTGTAATATGGAGAGCTGAGCTGAGGACCCCGCCTGCCATAGATTCTGAGATGCTATCTAACAAATGGCAGTCTTAACGGGATCTGAGATCCCTTACATTTTTTCCACCTGACAAGTCCAGAGGGCTCATTGTCTGCGGCTTTTCTCCGGGCTGCTGCTATCCCCCAGGGCTGATTGATCTGTTTATTCTTAGCTTGAGGCCGGGAGCTGGAAGGGAGGCAGTTTGTTTTGGGCACTGCTGAGAAAAACAGACTAATCACCTAAATAGCACCTGGGGGAGTGAGGTAGCTCTAGACGGACAGAAGGAGGCAGGTGCTCGAGCTGGAAGTGGGAGGGAGAAACCTGGAAAGGTACAGCCAGCAAAGGAATGTGGTGTCCTCACTTGTCCAGAGGAAGACATCATCATGTCTGTTCTCTCCACATAGCCCCTGGCCTCTGGTGCTGCCTGGAGTTCTGTTCAGGCTGGTGCACTGGACAGGGGCCTATCAGAAGGCTCAGGTCTTAGCTCTCTTGAGTAACCTCTGAAACTTCTGAGCAAGTGTCTCTCTCTCTCATTGTAGAGTCACACTCCGCTTGCATTCCAGGCTGGGCCCACATCAGACCTGTCTCCAGAGGTGTCTTTACTTACAAGTGCAGTGGGACAAATTCTGTTTCTTCCAGCTCAGATTGTCTCTGTCTCCAGGATTAAGAACTCAGAGCAGGTCTGAGAGATCCCTGGGTATTAAGATTTAACTCTGGGCCAGATCAGCAAATATTTATTGAGTACACACAAAAGACAGGACACGAATCATTAATCAACGCCCGCGCTTGTCATTGGCTGGGGGAAAGGCAATATAATGAATGGCTGGCAAATACAGGTGTGAATTCCACTTGGCCTCCCCAAGGCAGGGGACAGGAAAGTTCTGGAATGGCAGAGTCTAGCCGATACTAATGGGAGTATCCTTCAGGGGAGCTTGACCAACCAACTCAAGGGATTTCCAGGGATTCTTCACCACCAAGCAATGAAGAATCTGGAGGAGTTCTGAGTCTTTTTTTTTTTTTTTCTCCATAACCTCTGCAGGTGTTAGACCAGGACTGCAGTTATCCCAGAGCTGAGGGATGGGATTTCCCAGCTCTGGTCCCCTGTGGAGGCAGCAGAACCCTGTGGGGGTTCCTGGGACTCCTCAGGGTCATAAGGCCAAGTCGGAAAAGGATGAGCTGGGATGAGCTGGGAGGCTCTGGCATATGCATTAGCGTCCCAGGGTGAAAACTGTGCAAAGGCTACTTGACTTAATTCCCCTGCCTGTTGGGTGTCTGTCATCCTTGAGATTTCCCGGGGCCAGAAGAGGTCAACAGGAGCTAGTGTGACAACACCTAGCCAAGCAAGGGAAAGAATGTCTCAGTGATGCGGATCAGCCTGAATGGGAGGCTGACCAGAAAAACAAGAGGATTCAGTTTTACCCCAAGGAGGAGGGAGAAGCTTTGTAAACAGAAAGAAGAGAGGACCGTCTGGATCATGACTCTCTTGGGACTATGTAGAAACTGTTGTCTTTTTTTCCTGTTAGTTAGCAGCTTTGGCTTAGTGGGAAAATGTAAGACTCCCAAAGCATCATGCAGTGGGGGAAAGGGTTTGGGATTTGACAGGCTGGAGGAGATGTGGTACAAAATGTAACACACAGACTCTTTAAGATGGAGAATACAACTGGGCAGTGGTGGCACATGCCTTTAATCCCAGCATTTGGGAGGCAGAGGCAGGCGGATTTCTGAGTTCAAGGCTACAGAGTGAGTTCCAGGACAGCCAGGGCTACACAGAGAAACCCTGTCTCAAAAAAAAAAAACAAAAAAAAACCAAAAAACCAAAAAACAAAAAACAAAACAACAACAACAACAACAACAACAACAAACAGATGGAGAACACATTCTTAGTCACCAGAAAGTTCAGGGATAAAATGAAGCTTTGCCCTTGCAAAAGTCAGAAGACAACAGAGCCTGCTCACTTCCTCAGAGAGAAGTCATGTGTTAAGGTCCAGAAAGAGAGGTGGGTTGGCAGGAAGTTGAAGGCTGTGGTGTTGACATTCTAGATCAAGTGTCCTTTCATGATTTTAGACTTTTGCGACTGAAAAAACTGCTCTCCTACTAAGGAGGTGACTCAGGGGTGAAACGCAGTGCAGCCATGAGCATTCCCCCCAGGGATCTAATTCACCAGGGCACCATGACCCCCTGCATAATCAACAGAAGTGGAACACCGGCCAAACATCACCAAAGCTTTAGAATAACATCCACTTACTTACAGGCCTCCTGAGACCCGATTCCTCGTTCATTCATCTACTGGACTTTCCAACTTCCAGACTTTCCACAGCTGTCACCGTTTAGCATGAATAACAGCCTGCAGAAGAGTGTGGGTGACAGTACGGCATGCTGCTGGGCGACATCTTGCTCAGCATTGCTTATGCAGTCTCCTGCCACTGGCCACATGCCAGGCCTGACAAACAGCCATGAAGGTGACTTGTCACAAAGTAATTTTTTTGTAAAAAGATCACTGTTGAATTTACTCCATTATTACATATTCTATGCTTGGCAAAATAATTATTACAGTAAATGTTTCTTCTTCTTCCTCCCCCCCCTCCTCCTTCTCCTCTTTGTCTTCTTCCTCTTCCTTCTTCTCCTCCTCTTCTTCTTCTTCATACTCAAAAGAAAACCTTGGTGGAATGTTTTCCTGTCCCTGGATTGTTTGGAGTGTTCAGTGCTGTCTGAGTTCTGTCTCATGCATCTCCCAGCATTGCTATCCTTCTTGGGAAAACGTATCTACCAGGAATGAACCTTACTGAGAATGGCAGACCATTTTCTGGGGTTTTGTTTGTTTGTGTGAGTCTCGTTAGTTATAGATACAGCGCTGGGCCTTTTCTACAGAGGGGGCAGGAGAAGAACACCTTGTCACTGAACATGCAGCCCGTGGCCTCCAGCATCTGTACATGCCAGTGTTTTGAGGGTTGGTCTCATGAGCCTGTGGTGCTTTCCTGTGGTAGCTTAGGTGTGGCTCCCTCCAGAGGCACAGCTTTCAGAGCCTGGTTTCATTCAAAACCCAAAATGAACCTCAAAATTTCTCTCTTTCTCCTGACTTCCCCCTTATCAACATCTTGTATTTGTGTGATGCATTTGTTATGACTGGTAAAAGCCACCATCAATACATTAGTATTAACTGAAGATCGGAGCTGACATTGGTGTTTATGCCTTGTGTTGTAAAGTCTGTGGGTCGGACATATGTATAGTGTCATGTGTCATGTAGTGAGGTATTGAGTGCTGAACCCTACCATGCTCTGCCACTGGGTATATGTATGTGTACTACAAAGGAATTTCATTATTCCCCAAATCCCATTCAGTCAATTTCAACTTCAAGTTTATCTCCATGGCATCTGACATCCTGCTCTGGACTCTGTGGGCACCTATATGTACGTGTACATACGTTCACATGGACATATGTTCACATGTACATACATACATGCTCATAATAAAATAAAACTTTAAAAATTATTTTCAGCTAGAGTGTAGTCGCACATGCGGTACTCTCTTGTAATATGTGGCTATCAGAAGAGAATCTTACCTATTGAGATTGAGGAATGATCTTGCCCAAGCTATGAACAGAAAGTAACAGTGGCATCTTCCTTGTTCCCATGGGCGATCCACCAACTCTAGCCATGATGGCCAATCTTCTGAGAGAAAGATGGGAAAAGCCTGTGCGAGGCGGATCAGCACACCATCCTTGTGTGTGTTTGAAGGAGTTTAGACTAGATTGGTGCGTGGAAGAAATGATTCTACAGTCGGCAAGCCAGTGGTCAGGAGACAAAGGATGTATGCAGCAACTGACGTGACCTGTACTGATGCACACTTCCTCTGCATATTTAGTTAGTATATTTTCTGTTCTTAGGCTGGTAGATGCTGATAATGATTAGAAACTCCTGAGGTGACAAAAGTGATCATTAGCATTTAAAACGTTTGTAGTTTTTAACTAGAGCCAAGAACTATGTTCAGGAAATAACCCAGGATCAGAGAGCTAAGAATCTACTGGAAACTGATTCTCTGTCTCTCTGTCTCTGTCTCTGTCTCTCTGTCTCTGTCTCTGTCTCTCTGTCTCTGTCTCTGTCTCTGTCTCTCCCCCCCCCCCATCAAATGTGGCTTAAGAATCATTTCATCGGCACCTCTGATTACACCATGGGTCAGCATAGGGAATGTTTGCACAGCTTCCTGTGTGTCAGTCAGGTAGAGTGTATGTGTGATACAGGCTGTGGTACAGGTCTATGACCCAGCATGGCTGTCGTAGGCTTGAGCAGTTGGGAGGCCCGGGCCTCTGCTGTCCCTCTCTCTTTTTCATAGTTAACCAGAGACAAAAAACAAAGGTTTAAAATAATGTGACAGTGTTGCAAGCAGGATTCCATGCTTTGCTAGACTGGAGCACAAACCACCTCTCCCCTCTTAGAAACATAAACTATTGCAAAAAAGATGAGAAAGGCCAGATTAGATCTTGTGAATGTGATTTCCCTGGGAAGGAGGCATACGTGTTTAGCTGGCTTGCAGTAAATCTAACTGATGTTTTCCAAAGGTAAACCGAAAGCCATCAAGTAGTAGAGTTTATCTCTTGACTTCATTTTTATTGCCACAACTCTGTTCTGTTTAGAAAGCAAACAAGCCGTTAGAATATTCCAACAGAAAGGCTGCCGACATGATTTAGTAGGTGAGTTATTTAGTATTCATTAGCAGAGACCCAGCTTTAGTAGACAGTGGTGAATTTGTTTTGCCTCCTTCAAATCCAGTGAAATGGCCTTTATTTTTTTCCCACCCAGGTAGTCACCCCTGTCTCAGCCGGGAGATTCAAATTCCAACGGCTCTTGGGTTTATTCCAGAGCTGTCAAACACAGGTTCTGGGCCATTTTCTTTTTCAGTTCCTGGGGCCCCGCAGTGCTTGGAAATATTGACTTTTAGGGTGAGGCCAAGAAAAGCCACACTGTATGCCAAGACATTGGCTGTGGGCTTGGCACCAGGAAGGTCAGCTGGTGGGGACGGGGTCAGTTGGCTTCCAGGGCACACTTCCTACAGAGGCAATTCAGGAGGCCTGTGTGGTGTGTATGGATTTAGTGCATCTTACTGTATCTCCAGAATAACATTCGGAATAAGATTTTGACAAATCTACCCATTTGTCTGTAGTCTCAAAAAATATCCTAGAACTGGAAGGTGACTTTGAAATCATCCTTAACCAATTTCAGTCCGATTTCTCTCTTTGCGGGTCCAGAACACGCCTCAAGAGGCCCTGTGATTTTTCAGGGTCCTCGCCTCACCCCCTGGTCACCCTCAGTCTTTGTTTCTTCTCTAGCCTCTTCCTGTGTTTCTCTCCTTTCTTTCCTCATTAGTTACACTCTGAAGGGAAAGCACATGGATGTTGAGACCAGCCACAGAAGCAAATTTGGTGAGCTCTGAAGCCTTAGATAGTAGGAGCTGGGAGGGTGAGTGCTTCTCCAAGAAGCAGGCTGCGGGATGCTGTACCCATATTGCTAGATTCCCCTCTCCAGGCACTGGGCCAACCCAGGCAAACCAGGGGTCGGCAGCTTCTGTTACCCTTTCGGTGATTCGGCCTCTGGTTAGGACGCATCATATTTTTTCCTTCATTCCCACCTTTCCCCATTTGTTTCCCTATTAAACACACTTGAGCGTTTGAATCTGAAACCTTCTTGGAAGCAAGCCTTCATCATTCCATTTGGTTATCACATTGGCTGCCTTGCTCATGTTTCCTGTCTCACCTGGTTTCCTCCCTTGTTGTTGTTGTTGTTGTTTTGTTTGTTGTCATTGTTGTTGTTTTGTTGGTTTTTGTTGGTTGGTTGGTTGGTTGGTCTGTCCTCTTCTCCCAACTTCTAGAGCCATCTCTGGAAACCATCACTTGGCAGAGGGCAGAGGAAGGGAGCCTGACTCCCAGTGTTGTGTGCCAAGAAAGGATTGTCTTCCATCGTGGCAACAATTTCCATGCATCAGACATCTCTTAGACTTCGGTGTGGTTTGGCTTCATCAGGACCTCAGGGGGCTCTGGGACCCACTGTCTTGCAACACTGATCACAAAGGAGCCTAGCCACTGACATCTTCCACAACAACTGCAGAGCATAAGCATGCTTTAGGCCATTTTTTTTTCTAATTAAATGTCTTATTGCACCTTAGGACTTTAGAACAATGTAAAACAAAATGTGCATGTACACTTTCTCAAGGACAATATTTTCTGTGGTAACATGGGTCTTATCAGACATCAAGAGCATGCGACTCCTGGCAAGCAGTAATGGTCTATCCTGGGACTGAAGGGATATCTTTATCTTAGGCATGCCGAAGAGCACTTGAGGGGAGAGTGCCAGGGAGGAGACTATCTGGATCTTGTCAGAGCCTGTCAGGAGGGTGATGGGTGAGAGTTGCAGAGGTCTCCTGTGAGAAACCCTGATGACAGAGCTATGTTTAGCTAAAGAGGCTGAAGGGGAGGGGTCTCCCTTGGGGGGCTGGGGACCTTAGCTGGTCACTCTTTTGTCATCTGGTGCATGGCATAATTACTCAGCAACTGTAAACTGTCAGTGGTTCTGCCAGGAATCCGTTTAGAGGGCTTCTGCAAACCCCCAGTGTCCCTTGCAGAGCTCAGTCTGTTTTTCTGCTGATTTTTGTTGTCTGTTTGTTTTCAGTGCTACAGGTCAAGCCTGGGGGCCCAGACATTATGGACAAGTGCTCCTCCCCTAACCCCTCATTTCTTGTGTTTGTGTTGTATGCCTGTGTGGTGGTGTGGATGTATACAAGTGTCTATGCCCGTAATGTGGAAGCTACAGTGTGTATCTCTGTTGCTCCCCTCTTTATTCTTTCGACAGTGAATCCAGAAGTTTCAGTTTTCTGTCTAAGCTGAGTGGCCAGTGAGCTCGGCAATTCTTCTGTCTTTGCACCTTGTCCCTCTGAGATGGGGTTATAGGTGCCGACAGCCATATTTAGTTTTTGTGGGTTCTGGGAATCCAAACCCAGGTCCTCATGATTGTACAATAGGTACCATTACCACCCACTGAACAACCCCTTTGAGTTCTTCTTTCTATTTATTTTGTTTCTGAACATGCACCTCTGGTGGAGGTCAAGGCCTGGAGAGGTCGCAGTTGCATTTATAACGGGTTAGACTTTCTTCGTCATTCGTTACCTGGACACCTGCGTGTGAGATGGCTCAAATGCCTACATTTGCTGTCAGCAACGTCTGCCTGAATTCATGTCCTGCCTGTGGTGTGACTCGCACATTAACTTGCATGGTCAGATGATTGGTGACTGCTGCCTGACCGGAGGCTCCTCCTAGCAGAGACTGTGGATGTGGCGCCCACCATCACTGCTAGAGGGCACATCACTCATTGACTGCCACGTCTGGTCTCCACCTGGGCAGAGCATGGATGACAAGACATGGATGGGCACTGGGTTTAGACAAGTACAGTTGTCTCTTGCCGGAAACTGTAAAGACGGGCGAGAGATGCCTAGGCGTAACTGAGGATACTCGCGATTGCGGTGGGACCTGTGTCTCCCCTGCAATGGGTGTCGATGTACATTCTGAGCTGAAGCGTGCATGCTTAATAATATAACCTACTAGAGAACAATTTCCACTGATTCCCTGTCATTTTGTAGTTTTGTGCAAAAGGCATTGAATTGTGGATTAAAATGGGGGCATGTGGCCATCACAGAACACACCAGCTGAATGCACCGGCTCTGGGAATATCATTAGCTCTACCATTTCTGTGTGTTCTCCTTGTCTGGAGGCTAGAGAGGAATGGCGGGTGTCCAGAGAGAATGCTCTTGACGATGTGCTCCTTGGTGGCAATTGGGGTTTTACCTACTGACTTCATCTCAGGCTTGGGCTTCATTCTATTTTCAGGCTTCAGGGAAGCCGCTGCTTTTCAGGGCTGTCAACCTGCCACCTGTCAGTAACACCGTCAGAGAGATATGGCAGCATTAGTGGATGGAAGAGAGGGACACAGGCAATTCGCATACTCTATCTTTCCTGCCTACTTTCCTCCCCACTCATTCAGCTCTCTCCTGTGCAATTTGAAATGCTCAGACAAAGCACCGGAATGACCTGAACTGGGAGAGAGGCTGGAACCCGGTGAGATCACCTCCGTGGCCGGAAACAGTCCAATCCCTTCCTTTCTTGCTTGCCAGTGGCTAAGGTGGGAGCCCAGATAGCAGCATCCCTCTGAAGTGCATTCATTTACCATTCAGCCCCTCTCCTGCTGCAAGCCCTGTCCAGGCTCCCAGCTCCTTCTCATTTGTACATGACATGTTCATCAGACGATATCGATACCCAAGCATGAATTGACTGGTTATGCACACGATCAGTAAGACCAAAGAGGAGGGTACCATGACTGTTTCTGTCAGTTTTCAGAGTGAATGCCTCTCGAAGGAACCTGAGGCTCCATGTAGAATTGCCCCCTTTTGGAGCACAGCCCCCTTCCTGCCCAGGGTTGGGCACAGGAGGGCAAGGAGATGTGGAGGGGGTCCATCTTTTCATGGGCAGGAGGAGTGGTTGATGGCTAACAGAATATCTTCATGTGAATCCTCTCCCAAGGATTCCAGGCAGACTTCACTGGGCCGGCAAGCTGGCCAGAGGCCCGCGGCAGGCGGCCACATGGCACCTGAGAATGAGCAGCAGCGATGGCTGCAGGGCAGGGGTGGAAAGAAAGTCCGTGTTGGATGAGGTTGGATTTACTCACTGGTTCCCTCAATGATTTCAAACTGAGTCAACAAGAAAGACATGGTCACCAAGGACCCTGGAGGAACCCCAGAGAACCAGGTGGGACAGAGAGGAAAGAGGGTGAAGGGATTTCAACTCTGACCTTGATATGCTGGTATTCAGCAAGACACCTCAGAGCTCTACGGAAGAGACTCCAGGGTGGTACCTGCTTATCATATGCTGACAAGTGGAAGGGCCAAGGCAGGTAGGGTAGCAGAGTAGAAACCATTGTGCTGAAACCCACACCTTTCTCTGGAGGAGAAAGAAGAGCCCAGAGTTTGTTTTCATGGTGAAGCGCAGAACATACATATGTCTCGTGTCCACTTTCAGCAAGATGCAAATACACACGAGTGACACTCACTGTGTTCAGTCATTGAAGGCCCAAAGATAAGTGACAGGAGAGGGTGTTGCAAGCCAGCTTTTAGGATATGCAGAAACAAGCTGAGAATTATAGCATTCCTCAAACCTGTTCTCAGTGTGGAAACTGAAAGACCAAAACTCTGAGAACTGCCCTTGAAAAAAAAAAAAACAAAACAAAAAACAAACAAACAAAAAAAAAAACGCCCATGAGTCAAGACTATGGGAGAAAGCACAGGCTTGTTAGCATTCTGTTGCAGTGATGAGACCTGAAGCAAACAATTGAAAGGTTTGGTTTTGCTCATGGTCTCAGGTTTCAGTCCATGGCCACCTGGTCCCATTGCTTTGGGCTTGTGGTGTCATAGTATATCATGGTGAGAGCCTTTGGCAGGAGAAGCCTGCTCATCTCAGGGTTCCTAGGAGCAAAGGGAGAGGAAGGACCGAGTCTCAGTGTCCTCTGCAGAGGCATATCCCCAGTGACCTTTCGTCCATGAATCCCTATCTACTGAAGGTTCTGCCACATCCCAGTAATGTCAAGCTGAAGACCAAGCTTTTATCACAAGGCCTCTTGGGGGGAACATTTAGGCATAAACCGTAACAAAAATTATGAGATTTGGTTAAGAAAAATTGAGGGATTCACAGTTACACATTGAATCCACCAAGGCAGACAACTGTGACATTAGGGTTTCCAGAAAGCCTCAGGCTGTCCCCTTGACTGACAACTACAAAGGAAGGGTTATTTTTTCCCCTTATGGAACACTCAGTGGTTGGCTGTAAGGTTTTATGTCAACAAAACCATAGCTGTGGATAATAGAGAGGTAGACACCCACTGTGTAGTAATCACTGCATATTATTGATATGCAATGGGAAGTAATGAAATAATGTAGAAAATGTGCTGAAGTTTATGCTTTGAGTGTCTGTGATGCCAGGATAAGCCAGGGCCACACTCATTAAAGGCAGGAGCATAATAAACAAGCAAGCAAGCAAACAAACAAACAAATGCCAAAGCCAGAGATGATTCCCTGGTAAAGCACTTGTTTAGCAAGACTGATGACCTCAGTCAAGACTCCCAGTACTCACATCAAAGCCAGATGTAGTAGTGTGTACACGCAGCCTCAGCACCGGAAAGGCAGAGACAGGAAGACGCTGATAGCTTGCTGGCTATCTCTTCTACTCAAAATGCTGAGCTCCAGGTTCAGTGAGAGACCCTGTTTCACCAAGTAAGGCTGAATTGATAAGATGGCTCGGAAGGGAAGGGCACTCATTGCCAAACCCGACGACCGGAGATCAATGCCCACAACATATATGGCAGACAGAGAAAACCAGTTCCTGCAAGCCATCCCTCTGATCTCCACGCTTGTGCCTGCTCACCCAGTAAGTAAATAAATATAATAAGAAAGTTTTTAAAAGTCAGGCAAGGGTGTTACAGGAAGGTGCCTTCTGTTGACTTCTGGTCTCTACACATGCACACATGCTGGCACACAAGAAAGAGTGTGACTGCACACACATGCACATGGATGCACTTGCCACACACATGCACATACACTGAAAAGGAAATGCAAGGGGTTTGGAAGTCAGATTTGTGTGTTTGGACTATAATGCACTTACCCAGTGGCGTGATCTGAAGTCAGCCAGGGACTGGTCCTTGTATGGAAAATATGTCTAAATGCTCTTTGAGTCATCATAGATCAATTCTGAAAGATGACTAAAGGTGACACAGCTGGGGGCTGGTGAGATGGCTCACTGGGTGCAAGCCTGGTAACAAGAATGTGACCCCTAAGATTCACATGGTAAAGGAGAGAACCAGCGTATGAAAGTTGTCCTCTGACCTCCACACCGGTGCTATAGCATACACCACGTCAATCAACCAATCAATCAAAATGTAATCAAAACTTTTAAAATGACATAACCCACTCCCATCTCTCAAGGTTCAGATGAGCAGTGGGCTGGAATAGGGGTTCTTTCCGTGAATGCTCACTCCTCAAATCAAGACAGTAATTGAGATGCTATTATATTTTTTGTTTGGCCTCAAAGGTCATACATAGGTGAGCACTTCCTTTTTATTTTGCCTAAATTCTGTACTGAAGGAGCCTCTGCCTGCTCTAATTGTCCTTCACCTGGTCAGCTTCCACCCCTTGTCTTTCTCTTATCTTTCTCTCCACACACCTATTCTGGACCCCGCGGCTGTGCCTTGTCCAGGCAGTTTCAGTCCCTCTAGAAGTTGTACTGGTAACCTGTGCTCCCTAGTGAGTGCTCCTGCTCACACACAGCGAGGGGGGCTGGCTCCTCCTGGGAACTTGGCTTTTATTCATGGTCCATCACTTTCTTATTCTGTTTGTATCACACTAAGGCTCTTCTGCACAGATTCTGGCTTTGCTGGTCCATGGCAGGACTAGAGGTGAGCCCGTGGGGGGAGTGAGCTTCTCAGTGGAGAATCCTAGAGACTCTGAGCACATCCAGCATGGGTCTATCCAAACCAAAGTCAATGGAATCGGAGAAAAGATAGGGTAGTGTGCCGATGTAAAATGTCCCGGGAACCGAGAGGCGTAGTGGGCAGAAAAGATCAGACCTTGGTGAGAACTAAGAAGACAGCACGCAGGTGAAAAGCAAGAAGCAACACGATGTCTGAGTTAATGTAGCACAGGAGCTCCCAACAGACACTGGCGACCCCTTTTTCAAATCAGCACTGTTTGTCACAGGTGAAGATGAAACAACCAAGTGTCTATCAGAGGTCTCACCCAAGGAAGGCATGGACTCCTACATGCCACAGCATGAAGTTCAAAGACATTGACCTCGGTATAATAACCTGAACCCAGACAGTCTGAACCCGGTGGTCCTTCTTCTCGCAGGCAGATCTTTGCTAACACAAAGTAGCAGGGTGGTTATTGTGAATCAGGGGAAGAGCCATTGTTTAAATGAATCCAGGGGTCGAGTTTGGGATAAAGGTGGATGGTGACTACGGATGTACAACAACATAAATGTGCTTAACACCACTGAACAGCAGTTGAAAATGATCAAAATGTAAAACTCTGTGTTCTTTATGTTTTAACGACCCAGATGGCTGGGACTCCCTATAGTTTGCCATCTAACATCTAACATCTAACCTCTCCAGATCTTTTATTACCCCTATAAATATATAGGGGGTGGGAGGTTTATTTAGGGCTTATTAGGGAGTAGAAAAGTACAGAGGTCTTCTGTTACCCATATAGTAAGGCACAGGAATCAGTGTGTGTGTGTGTGTGTGTGTGTGTGTGTGTGTGTGTGTGTGTGTGTGCATGTATACAGGTGTATGCATGTATATGTGTACATGAGTGTGTGTATACATGTGTTTATGCATGTGTGTGCATGTGCTTATGCATGTATGGTGTGTGTGTGCATGCATGTGTGTATATGTGTGTATGTGCACGCGCGCACACATCTGTGCATGTGTCTGTGGTGAATAGCTTGTTTTTTCTTGGCAGAGGGAATGGAGGAAACTCCGCTGAGCATCTTGCACTCTGTCAAAGCAGTTCTCACACCCAGCCATCCTTACTCTCACTGACTCAACTTGAGCTTTGTTCACTCCTCAGACCCTGGAAGGCTGTTAGCTGCTCTTCCCTGGCGTGACTCAGGCACTTCAGTCCTTGTAGCCTGGCTGATTAGTGGCAGGGTAATTGCCCTTCATTTCTTTGTCTTCAAAACATCGCCACCTGGGTCTTTACTGCCCTCAGAGCAGATGTCTTGTACCAAGAGTCAAATTCCTCCAGTCAGCCCTTCCATGTGCAATAACATGGAGGTGAGAAGCCTTAGGGTGCACAGAAAGGGTGACAGGCGGGTCGCAGCCTTGCAGGCGCCTGCCCAACAGTGGCTTCCATCTGCGGTTAGACCTGGGATCTCTGAGGAAATGGTGTACAGCAAGGACCATGTTCCAGAAAGGACTATGGATGCCAGGCAAGTACAGGGCTAGAAAATAGGAAGAAGGGGGTAATGGGCTTACAAAAGGGGGGAACCCCTTTCCTGTATGGAAGCTGACACCTCTTAATGGACCTGGCAGACAGTAGGGAAATAGACTGACTCAATGAACTTTAGATCTACTTGAACTGGAGTTCAGGCTGAAGATCCCATGCCCCAGGCCAAACTTAACATTTGGTTATTGGAAGCTTTGAGGAAGGATGACTCGCTATGAAGGATATGAGCTAACAGTACAGACCAAGGAGGCAAATGCAGAAAGGCCTGTCCAGAATATGCTGGGTCTTTTTGCTGAAGCATCTCTTTTTCATCCCACGCATGGGGCAGGAGCCCCCTGGAATGAGGGAATTAGAACCTACAGCAAAATAAAATAGGCCAAAGGGGCTTCTCTGTGTACACAGTGGCAAGATAGGGGTGCGTGTGTGAGGAATTATGGTAGTATTTTTAGTGTTATAGCTGGCTTAGTGGGAAGGGGCTTAGCTTTCTAAGACCCACATCATCTACTCTGAGACAGAGACAGAGACAGAGAGATGGGAGGAAGTTCAGAGAGAAACTACTTCAAAGGCCTTATGTTTTCTGATTCCCCAATGCCAGTTTTAGTCACACTAAAGGCAATGTTTTCTGAGCATCTGCTGTGAGTCTGACTCTGCCAAGTCACACTGCAAAGATGATGTTGCTACCGTTCCATTTGTGTAGACGAGGAAAGCGCAATGATACTAACTGAGCCACTGGAGCACATTCCTATGTGATGAAGCTGGGGCTATATGACGAAAGGGTTGGAGCTAATCTGAACTTCCAGAGTATTCCTAGGATTTCAATTACCTTTAAAAAAGTAGGGAACAGCTAATCACAGCTGGGCCCAGAAACAGCGAGGTGTCCCTGCCTTCCTTTTGCCCAACTCTGCCTTATTGTCCATTTCATGTCTGAATCCAGCTACCTACTTGGCCTTCTGTGCTAGCAATCATTGGCTTTGTGACCTAGCATAAGATAGGGTGGGCTTCCTTGGCATTCCTCTGTGGTCAGTCACTATTTTAGACTTTTATTTCCTCTGTGTTCTCCCAGACACCTATACCTGGTGTACTTGTTTCCTAGAGCCCTGCATGTATGTGTGCACACACATGTATGTGCCCCTCCAGCTCCCTTACATAACAGGTGAACCCAAGAGTCTGATTAACCTGAGGAGCTGGCATCTGTAGGATGCTGGGATGAAGCACAAGGGTCTCAGGGAGTTGGATCACAAGGAAGGAAGCTTGAGAAGGGAGTCAGGGTGGAGCCCTCCATCCACCATTTCCTGGAGGGAAAGAGCTTTCTTCACAGGGAGAGCTGCCCATCAGACAACTGGGCTTTGTCCTGCCCAGATAGTCTCTGGAGGTCATACATCTACCATTCCCAAAACTAGGAGAGAGGAAAGAGACAGGCTTGCCTAGGGACCATGTGTGTGTGATATCTAAGGATACACAACAGGCATCGATCATGGCTATTTGTGCACCTTACTGTTTCATGGCAGATATGGCTTCATTGTGAGCACCACCATATTATTGGCTTGCTCTGGGAAGACTGTGTTCTTGCCTGCTCACAAATGGGAGCTCATGACCAGAGGCACTGGACGGGGAAATGCAGCTCTCTCTGTACAGTGGCAGTTTTGTGGGGGCTACTTCTCGGGGTCTCTGGGGCTCCTCTGAGTTGAGTCATTTCTTCTTTTGTTCTCACCACTTTCCAGCACTCAGTACTTTGGTTCTTTTTTCTCTGAAACACTGCTGATAGCCTACGAGTGTTTATATTTTCTTCTTCCCAAGAGCTTGGGGACTGCAAATCCAACTTCATTGACCAGGAAAGACTGTTTTGTTAATTAGTCCACTTTAAGGGAATCTGGAATCCAGGCTAGGAATCTTGTTCACCTCCCAGGTCACAGGGATTTATAGCTTCATTAACAGTTGAACACACAGTTTTAAAGCATCCGAGCTCAAGCTGACCACTTTGAACTCCCCCAGCCTTCAGCAGTCTGTTAGGCCCGCTGCCTTCTGGCTGGTTTGTCCCTTACCTGTTTCCCTGGGGGTCACCATGGGGAGGAAAGAGGCAGGAAATGAGAAACAGAGAAAATTGGCGTGAACGAGTGGGCACCCTGGCTTATTAAGTAGAACTGTATGGGTGGGGGATGGGGGGAGGTGTGGTGCTTTCGGGAGGGCAGCCTTAGAAGTTTTGTAACCCGTCATTTAACCTGGTGACCTGGAAGTACTTAGGAAGAGGTGTGTGTGTGTGTGTGTGTGTGTGTGTGTGTGTGTGTTCTTAACAGCTGTGATTACTAATTTGCTGTGCTTATTAATTTAGATCCATTTCTTCTTTTCTCCTTCAGGGCAAAAATGATTAGACGGATCTAATTGTGCATTTGTGATGACATCAGCACTGTGTTGGCCGCTTTGTTTGTTTGCAGCCTACTTTCTAATCTTTGTGTTCACCGATGTGTTTCAAGTACTTAGATCAGTGACTGATATTTAAGAATTCAATATTTACTGAAGGAGAAAATGACTATGTCTGTACGCATACATGCCCACAAAGTAGTCGTTTACATGTATGTAATTTTTTTTAGTTTAGTGTGTGTGCAGTGTGCATGTGCGTGTGCGTGTGCGTGTGCGTGTGTGTGTGTGTGTGTGTGTTGGTACATATACTGGTGTGTGCTCATGTGGAGGCCATAAGAGGATGTTGGGTGTAATTCTTTCTTGCTCACCTTAGTTTTGAGACAGGGTCTTTATTGAAGCTGAAACTCTCTCTTTTGGTTAGGCTAGCTGCCCAGTGAGCTTCTCAAATCTGCCCGTATCCTCCCAGAAATGGTAGGGCTGCAGGCATGCACGGGACATGCCCCACCTTTTCTTGCATACTAGAAAACTGAACTCAGGTCCTCTTGCTTTTATAGCAAGCTGTCTTATCCACTGAGCTATCTCTTCAGCCAATAAACCATTGATGGATTAACAGTTAGTGTGTAAAGTATGCAAGGAATTAGAATGTAGAACAGAAATCCATGAAGTAGCTCTGTAGAAATGACAAGTCCCACACTTGCATGTTTTGACCTGTTACCATTCACAGCCTGGTCCCTTTAGGTGTTGTTCTTGTCCCAAAGCAGGTCAGAAATGACATATTAAAGATAGAAACAATCAACCCGACAAACCAACGAAGTGGATCTTAACAACTTCATGGCAAGAGCAAAGCCAAAAAGCAGACATGTCCCCTCAGAGGATGGCCATCTGGAGCTGCTTGGTTCATTGGCACTTCACTGTGTCTTTGGAAAACCGGTCATGTGGCACTGTGAACACCGAATCATCTACAGCTTAAATTCTCTTCTGTAACATATCAGATGAGGCCACATCAGGAAGGTTCCTCAGACTCTTAGGTGACTCTTTCAGTAATCACTTCTTGAAGAGTTTCTATCACACACAGTAGGAGGCAGAGAACAATGGCTGTGGTCCTGGAGGCCAAACCCAGCCCACATCTTGTCTTTATAGATAAAGTTTTATTAGAAGTGACTGCCCTCCCTGATTTACATATTCACTGTGGCAACTTTCTCTTTCCTGCCAGCCGTGTCCAGTAACTAAAACAGAGACTATATAGCCAACCAAGCAAAGTGTTGACAGGTCCTATACGGACTAAAGATAGCCAGCTGTCCATGTAGAACATTTATATAGCTGGGCACCACTTGAATGTTGGCTTCTACTTCCATGTGCATTTGATTCATCTGCATGTATGGCCAAGTACTCTGTGTGCACATGTGTATACATAGCTCTGTCAGGTAGTAAGTGCGGTTAAATGCAGGCATCACATTCCCTCACTTCTGAAACAGCTCTGGAGGAGTCTGGACAAAATTAGTTATCACTCTTCTTGTGTCTCTCTGCTGATGACAGGGGCGGCGTATTGTAACCTCTGAAAAAGACATTCTGGAGGAACTCCGGTTCCCTTGGAGACATCTGTGCACAGGTGCCATCCTGCAGTCCCTTCTTAAGGGTATCCGTATCGATTGTACCCAAAGCTTACATTACACAAGATAGATGGCCTTGTGTCGGGAATCAATGTGAAGGATTTGGTGAGCATGTAGCGCAGACTACACAAGGTCTGGTGGGATTTTTAAATGGTCCTAGAAGTTGACTGCGAAGGTTAAAAATATTATTTGCTTTGTAAGATAGAATTTTTTTTTCAGGCTATTTTTGTGGGCTTCTTCTTCATTAGCAGGGAAAGCTTCCTCAGCCAGGGCCACTCTGTGCTGACTTACTCTATGCTAATGTGGTCAGTGCCACTTCCTGTCAGGTTATAATAGCTCTGGCTTCAATATACTCTCTGTTCTGCCAATATCATTCTTCACTGTAAACTTTGAGTTTTCAAGGAATGGAAGCCAACCCTCACCACGGAAAGCAGACTTTGGAGACTATTAATGAACATGGTAGAGCATGTATTAACATAAAATTAAGATTAAGACATAACTTGGACTTAGGGTGGGGAAGGAAATGTCTTTAGTGTTGTTCTTATTTTTTAAGTTTTAAGTGTTAGAGTATTTTTCCTGTATGAGTGTCCCTGTGCTATGTGTGTACTGTGTCTGCAGAGAGGCATCCGATCCCTTCGCACTGAACTTATAGGTGGTTGTGAGCCTCCATGTTGGTTCTGGGAATCAAATCCTGGTCCTTTGGAAGAATGCCAGTTTTCTTAACCACTGAGCCACCTCTCTAGCCCCAACCCCTTATTTTGAGATCTAGTTCATATGCTACAAAAATTGGTACTTTGCCACTCAGTAGTTTTTAGTAAATTTATCAAGTTGTTCAGTTTTTTTTTTTTTTTTTTAGAGAAGATTGGTTCATTTTGAGGAATTTTACACTGGCATTTGCTAGTTGGTACGTGTGCCACAGACTTGCCGAGCATGGATTATGACAGTCCCAGTCCCTTGAGTTTATCTGATATGTGGAGTTGTTCCCGCCCACGGGCAGGGCCAGGATATCAAGATCCAGTGCCTAGGCCTCTATCCAGAGCACAGCCTTTGGGGGTGGCCGGCGTCTCCCCTTTTGGGATTATTTTCCCTCCAGTCCAGGTTTGGAGGAATCCTCCCTTCTTTGATGTTGCTCTTGTCAACGAACTGGGGGATGACACGCATTTCAGCAGAGTATTTGCTAGAATGTCCACATATCACGCAGTCTTTCCATCAGTTGTTACCTCTTTGTCCAGAATGGGTCCATGCAAATGAGCCTTCCTTGGGTCACTCCTTCAGTTTACAAGAGCCATTATAATCCCACCATCAATAAGGTAAGAGAGACTGATCCTGTATCCTTTAGGGGACCTCACTAGGTCCTGAGAGTATATAGAGGAGAGACAGGTAAGGTCCTGCTCCCACAGAGTTTATAGTCAATGAATAGAAGACATTTAGTGGCTGATCATGAATTTAGTTTATCGTCACCATTGTGTTGTGTAAACCAAAATTTATATATATATATAAATTTATGTATATATATATATATATATATATATATATATATGTGTGTGTGTGTGTGTGTATATATATATTCTGTAAACTGTATATATGCATACATATATTCTGTTATATAGTAAACTTTAGCTAAAAAGTTGAGGGCTTAAAAGAAGCAGCTTTAGTGGTTGAGAGGGTTCTCCTTTTGTGCACTTTATTTTGGTTTTATCTTAATCTTTATTAACATGTTTTATTATCTGTATTAATGGACATTTATATAATATATAAATATATATTATATATAAATAAATATATAATGTATATTTCCACACATGCATATACTATATCCTGATCAAATCTAGTATCATTTGGAGCATCAGGATAGTATGAGAATCAATTACTGAACGGGTGGGTGAGTAGGATGGGTCAGGAGGTAGGGTAGAGTTAGAAGGGGAGCGTAGTCCCTGGTATGTAAATCCTGGAGCCTTCTATTGCTTTGCACTTTGAGCCCCACCTCCCTACAGTGTTTCAAGCTATAGATGTTTTACCACGCAGATGTTGATATTTCTTATTTTTGATTTTGGTTCTGGATTTTCAAATTCTCCAGTGACAAACTGAGTTGAAAGTGAGCCTTTGTTTTCAGTTGAATGATGAATAAGAATTTGTGCTTGGGAGACCACACTAGGTGGCCAGGAAGGAAAACGGCCCCTCGCTGTTTGACCGTTAGCATTTAGTTCAGAGCCCCTGGTGGACAGAATGGCTAAATATGGTCTCTCTCTGTGTGTAAGCAATAGAACACACCCCTGACTGTGTAAGATTTTCACATGTTTAACCAAGTAAATGGCTTCCTGCCTCTTGTGGGTTTTTCTTTTAAGGCTGGCAGCCATCACACCAAGATGACAAAATTCAAGAGTCCATGGCATCAGAGTCCGAGTGTTGGCTTTCTAAGTCCAGGGACCCTGAGGAAAGCAGAGGCAGCCTTCTGGATGTTTTGCTCCTGCAAAAAATTGTGTTGTCATGTAACGGCTGTTGGTACAGTTCTGTGCAGAGCTATTGCACAGCATGCCCAAGGCCCCGCTTTCCATGCCTACGGCCCAAAGAAGCAAACATGCTGTTTAATTAAAAGTATTTGTGCTGTATTTTAAGAAATGAAGAGTGATATGGACGGAGAAGGAATGGGGCCCATCCTCCCCTCCCACAGATGAGCATGTAGTCTATGGTTTTCCTAGTTTTTTGTTTGTTTGTTTCCAATAGTTTCCCCTGGAACCACTCAGACTGATTCTGTTCTTCTTTCCTCCCACCATTTTTCTCCCAGAGACTTCAGGCAGGAGGTGGGTGAAGTGACCAGTCCAGTTTCTCAGTTGTCCATTCCAATTTGTCAAGATTAGCACTCGGTACTCCAGAACTGGTGAACTGAGGATGAAAGGGTAACCTCCGAGCAAGTGAGCAAGTGAGCAAGCAGCTAACTGAGGCCTTTGTAAGAAGCTGGGGGTGAAGAGGAGAGGGAATGTGAGGGAGGAGCCAACTTAAAGGACTTGGAAAACAGCAATCAGAGATGAAGCATTTAGATGAATGCTTCCCTGAGAAAGAAACAACCAAAAGTACATGTCCCAGGTGTCTGACTGCACGTAAGGTTGTTGATGCTGGAATCGGAAATACGGCTTCCTTGGGGATCTTGAATGTCTTAGTGACTTGGTGTGATGCCCTGCAGAAGCTGTGACTGTATTTGTGTGGAGGCCACCTGAAGCTTAAGACAGGAGAGAGTTAAATCTGTAAATCACAAGAACTGTTTATAATATTTAAGACTTTGCCTTTGACCCAGCTCCTCCATGGGAAGTGAGCTCAATTTTCACTTTGAGCCAAGAGTGAGAGATGATGCCATGAGATTCAGGTCTATGTCCAAATCAGTGTAGTGGCAGCTAATGTGAACCGAGCAGAGTGTTTTTCATGTCTGTCTGTCTGTCTGTCTCAGAGTATGGTATGTGTGTGTGTGTGTGTGTGTGTGTGTGTGTGTGTGTAGTATAGATACATGTTGGTGTGCATATGTATAATTCACACTTGGACTCATGTGAAGGCTAGAAGTTGACATTGGGCGTCTTTCTCCATCGCTCCCCACCTTTTTCTGAGACAAGCTCTCCCTGAACCTGGAGCTCATCAGCTTGGCTAGAGTAGTTGGTTGATAAGCTCCAGGCACCTGTCTGTCTGTGCCTCCCCAGGGCTGGGGTCTCAGAGGTATGCTGCTTCTCATGCCTTTTAAATGGGGCCTGGGGGATCTGAACTCAGGGCCTCACGTTTGAGCATCGAGCACTTTACCAACTGAGCCATCTCTCTGAGCCCCTTCTTCCATCCTTAGACTTTACAGTTCCCCTCCCCACAGTAGGTTATGGGTAGAGTGGATATTGTCCTCACCACTGACAATTGAACACAAATTCTTTCCTTGTAATGAATACTCCATTCATCAATGACAGGAACCCAGCTGACAACTCCTGTCAGGGTGTGAAAGTTTTGACAGGCCAGAACAACAACAACAAAAAAAAATCATGAGACATTGACTTACAATTTATGGAACATGAGCCTTCCACCAGTGAAGAACAGGTAGAGGTGTGGTTTGGCCTTAGGTGGTGGAATCTCAAACACAAACAAACAAACAAACAGAAAGCTTTGTCTATCCCAGCTGCCACAGAGGGTAACAAAGCTACAACAAGGCCCAGAAGGCAATGTCTGGCCAGTGGGTGCTGAAGGGGTTCCTTAGCGGAGTCTCTGCATGTTCTTAGGAATCTAGCTATGGCCCTGGTTCTGGCCTGCTCAGGTTGGAACCCCTCCCCACCTTTCCTTCCCTCCTCTCTCCATTTGCTTCACCTGCACCTCTGTGTAGAATTTATTTGAAAACAAGCAGCCCCATCCCCCTTTGAAAATCACTCCCTTAGGTATCAAGTGTAGGCCTGAGGATGGCAAACTGAGACCCAGTGAATAAAATCAGCCAGGATCCAGACAGCCTTGAGGTTTGTTGAGATGACAATGCCCTGGACATAGCTTTTTCTAAACTTCATGCTTGTCTGTGTCATTCTGCATAAGAATAAACAGGGGGTTCTGCCTCTTTCATACACATTCCCAGTTCCATCTAAAGCATTGCTGACTAGGAGAGATGCTTCATCATATGCATCTTAAAACATGGAGATGTGTGTGTGTGTGTGTGTGTGTGTGTGTGTGTGTGTGCATGTATTTATCTAATAGTTACAGTAAGTTTTGTGCTCTCTTGGGCATTTCAGCACTGTGTGCTGTTCTTATTGTTAACCTGACACAACCTCAAGTCATCCGGGAAGAGGGAACCTTAACTGAGGAATTCCCTAGATCAGAATGGTCTCTGGCACATCTGTGGGGGCATTGTTTTGATTGTTAATGGATGGAGAAGGACCCCACCCACTGTGGGCGGTCCTGTCCCTACGCAGATGGTCCTGGGCTACACAACAAGCTAGCTGAGCTAGCCAGAGAGTGAGCCAATAATCAGTATTCCTCCATGGCTTCTGTTTGAGTCCTTGCCCTTACTTCCCCCAGTGATGGATTGTGTGACCTGGAAGTGTAAGTCAAACAAACCCTTCCCTCCTCTAAGGTGTTCTGGCTCAACATGTTTTATCACAGGAAGAGGAAATGTAAACTAGAATACTCAGCCTTTGACCATGGACGTATATCTGAATGTCATGTGTTGGCTAGTGACTGGAGGGAAAAGAGGCTCAGAGCAATTACCTTAGCTTTGCTTTTTACATTACAGATGGGGTGAGGGGCCCATGGTCCTCACTCTGTCTGCATCCTGTCTTCAGTTTGTGTGAAGATGGAACCCAGAGCCCCTTCCTGCTGGGGTCCCCTCTCTTCCCCCCATCACCTCTTAGCCTCCACTGACAGTTGTCTGGGGAATGTCAGGACTCGGCACAGTGAGCCTTTCATCCCTGCCTGTGCCTCTTGTCACAGGAAGCTGGAGGTTGGGTCAGTTGTCATCTGCTCTCTACATCCCAACTGCTCACTATGACAGCACGGAATGCACATTCCATTATCAGAGAAAGTCTCAGTGCCTTTGGCCTTTCTTCTGCAAGAGCCTTTCATCTTCACTTTGTAACTTCTCAGATCACATCTGTTTTCTCCTGTGCTCTTGACCACTGAGTTTGGTATCTGCTCCTCCTTGCTATTTCCCACTGTTTTTCCCTCTGCGGAAAGGAACAGAGAAAGTAGCTCTTGATAAGAACTGGATTTATTTGGAAGCAAGCATCCATCATTCTACTGGAATACAAAAATGATGTCAAATTAACTTTCAAGTTAAAGAAAAACTAATAGAAGCGCTCTTTTAAAAGTGTATATATCATCATCATCATTGTGTGTGTGTGTGTGTGTGTGTGTGTGTGTGTTGTAAGCCAACTGTAGAGGTCTTGATCTTTGGTCTTTTTCTCTGCCCTCACTCCATGTGACCCTACCCCATTTCATAATTTTAGTACTTTTATCATTGACTTCCTCAACTATGCCTCCATTCCAGATTTTATCCCTGAATTTGACTTAATAGCTTATTGGTCCATTTGTGCTGCTATAATGTAACATCACAATCCTGCTGACTTATAAGCAACAAGTTCATGTTTTCAGAGGTCTGAGGACTGGGAAATTGAAGATCAAGGCAGATTTTATCCTGTTCTTATATGTCATCTCCTCCCTGTGTCCTCCTGTGCTGGAAGGGTGTGGGAGCTCTCTGGGGCCTCTGTTACAAAGGTTAGTAGTCCTCGTGCCCTTGGGTCCTGGCCACTTTGCAAAGGTCCAAGACCACAGTGATCATCTGAATGTCAACTGAATGGATTTGGGGGGCATTTGTTGGACGGCAGCAGTCCCACCGAGCTCTTCTCCACCATTTTCCTCCTTATTTGCTCCACGGTAGCCAGGCTGGCTTTTTGCTGCTCCTAAGCACAATGGCTGTCTCAGGCCAGGGCCTTAGAATGTGCTCGCTGTTTTGCCTGGCCTGCTTCTTCAACGAGCTGGTTGTAGCTCACAGTGACTCCTTTCAGGTCTCTCTTCACAGAGAGGTCACCTGTGCCCCTCACTCTGATCCCCAAAGCCCCCTTTCCTCTGCCCGCCTTATTGTTTCCCATGTGTCGTGTGGGATGGGCCACCTCCCATCATTTACTCCATGTTAGCATGGCTAGGCGTTGCTTATTTGACCCATTACCATTTCTAGGGTTCAATACATTAATTTCCATAGTGTCCCATGCTTTTATCACCACAGGAATGCATAGCTGTATGCTTCCAAAACTCCATGAGCTGAGTTAGGTTTAAATGGTTTTTTTCTTTGATTGTAAATTTATTCCCATTTAGAGACTGAACAAATAATGAATATGTAAGTGAATCATATTTCCTCCCTTATTAAGTTTTCGGATACATATAAATGTGCCTAAACCTGTAATAAAAGATTCCAGAAGATTTTATAACATGTTTTTTAGTTGATGGTGGTTGTAAATAGGGATGGTTTAAGTAACATTAACAAGTTATGGTCTGGCTAAAGGGCCATCATATTTTGAAGAGGAAAACATCAATAATCTTACTTTACTACTTCCCCAAACCTTTGAAATACACAGAACTCATTAATGTTGAAGCATTTAATAGAAACAAAAGAAAACAACAAAAATTCACTGCGATAGTAACTGCCAAGAGTTTAAAGTTTTTTTTTTTAATAATTCCTCAACAATATTGGATTAATGAATTAGCTTCTCAGAAAAATGGCCAGACTCAGTTAACATAAATTGGGTTCTACTATTTGCAGAAGCAGCAACTAAAATTCTGCTTGTAAATAATACTGGGGAAAGATCTGGAATGAATCAAGCCACTGTCACAGCTGGGCTGTGTTTTCAGCTCTCAAACACAGGAGAATTAATATTGACTATAACTGTATTTGAAGCTCAAAGAACACAAAAAAAAAATGAAGTCCTTTGAGAATAAGCTTTTGTGAAAATTCAGCCGGGAACCACATGAGAAAGCACTTTTCAGAGACAGGCTCCCAAAGGCTTTGTCTAGGAAGAGTTTTAAAGTCTTGTGGGACACCTCTTGGCCCTGCCATTGTGGGTAGACAGTCCTGAGTACAGTTTGTATATAATTGCCACAATCTTTTCCCTAAAGATAGGGGATTCAGGCAGTGCTTGTGAAGTCAGCTGGCCTGGTGCTGCTGGGTCGGTGGACACAGTAAGTTCTGGTCAAGGGCAGCTCAGTAGGTCCAGAGCTATGTTCTGTCTGTCTGGGAACAGTCCCAGGACTGCAGAGTCCTTGAATGTAAGGTCTTGCCAGTCTGAAGCTTTTCTTTGTGGAGGCGATTCCTGGAGAGTCCCAACCATCTGTGGATAGACAAGGCCAAGAAGCACGGAGAAGTGGACCTTTAGGTGGCCGCACGGCTATCAGGAGATACCTTAGCCCACTCTGAAGCATACCTTGTCTCAGACTGCCAATAGTCTCTAAGAATGGGGTGGTTACAACTCTCAGGCCTACCACTTTCCTGTCCATGGGTAGTCCAACGTGCACTTCCCAAAACCATCAAGGCCCAAACAAGGCTTCACAGAGCTTTCTTCCAGATGCGAATGTCCTGGTGCTCTGTGGATATTCTATTGTTCTGCATACTACGGGCCACTCCGGCTTGCCTCTCAGATCCACTCAGGGCTGGGCTCTGGGGAAAACTGATGGTTAGGCAGGCCCCTGTTTAATGGGAACATCTCTTCTAGTCTGCAGCCAGTGCACCCACAGTTCAGTTCTTCCTAGATGCAGAGACTCTGGGCAACCGTCTCTAAGTCATCTATTCTCTTGGCTTGCCTCTGAAGTGGCTTCTAGCAGACAGTTGGATGGCAGGAGACTGTTGGTTTGTTTTTCTGGAAAGTTCCATTCGTCTGCCTGGCCTCCTCAGCAGTAAGAGGAAGCGGCAAGGAAGTGACTTGTCATAATTGTTTTGTGAGTGTGGGCACAGTATTCTAATGTGGGCGCTAATAAAGACCAGGCAGAGCATGAGCTATGGTAGTCTTTGTCTGTTTTGACCCATCTGTGTGGTACTTAGCTGAAAGCTTGCCTCTGGCCAGACAGGGGGTCAGCAAATGGAGAGGGACATTGTACCAGGCTTGGCAATTGCATCTTGGCCCTTCATATTTGAATGCTTACTTGGGTGGTCCTCTTTGCTGTTCTATGTCACCTCTTCTGATACTTAGGCCCTGAACCATTAGCTGCAAGCTGAGCCATGCACCATCAAGCCTGACTTACATGCCAGCTGTGCTTTTTCGCATATTAAGCAAAGGAAAAATCTTAGCATCTGTAAGAATGGCATGCCGTGCTCACAGGGCTCATCATACAGTGCTTTTGTGTCTGTGATTCTATTCCATCTTCATGTAAATACCCCGGGAGGAGAAGTCTACTTGGCTGTTTGATAAGGAAATTCAGACATAAAGAACTGAGTGAGGCGGATGCTGGGGAGGTAGTTCCGTAGATAAAGTGCTTGCTGCAGGAAGCTGAGGGCTTCAGAGCCTTAGAAGCCCATGTAAACACTGGGTTCGTCTAGTGGCCTGCATGTGATTCCAGCCTCAGAAGACAAAGACAGGATTCCCTGGACAAACTGGCCATGGTCACATTGTTGAGCTCTAGATTTGACTGAGAAACTGCCTCAATGACTAGAAATTAAGAGCAATTCAAGGTGATTCCTGACAGCAACCTCAGGCTTCCACATGCATGCCCACACATGTACACATGCATGTCCACACATGTACACATGCATGTCCACACACATGTGCACATGCATGCACACACACGTGTGCACATGCACACAAACACACACACATATTTGAAAAATGATATAGATTGAATGACTTACCACAGTGATCAAACTGGAAAATAGCAAAGCTTAAGCCTTAAACTAAAACCTGGGTGTTCAGAATGAAGTCCAGAGCTATTTACTGAGTTCCCACATGCCGAGGGCAGACTGCTTTCTCTCTGGAATCTTTAATTGTAGTGTGTTTTGTAATATCCATAAATTTCAGGACCATATTAGTTTTTTTTTTTTTTTTTTTTTTTTTTTTGAGGCAGGTTTCTCTGTATAGCCCTGGCTGTCCTGGAACTCACTTTGTAGACCAGGCTGGCCTCAAACTCAGAAATCCATCTGCCTCTGCCTCTGCCCAAGTGCTGGGATTAAAAGCATGTGCCACCATACCTGGCTTTCTAACATGGACCAAAGGAATGCACGAGTTGATACTAAACAAGCGAAGAATGACCGACGCTGTTGAATGAAGAAGAGGTGTGAGTGAATGTGCAGAACAAGCCACTAGACGACTCCGACAAAGCTCCACCTGCCCTCATATTGGGAAGCTCTGCACTGTGAAATGCTACTGTGCAGTTTAGGACTGTGACCACATGCAGCGTGTCACGCCTAAGCTTTTCCTTTCTTCTGATAGATGGTGAATATGGACAGACCGAGTCAGGTTCACACCAAGAGTCTCAAAGTGTATTGATAAATCCATAAGCCAAAGTCAAAATCAAGACCTACTTAAGGTCTTGCCTGGTATAATCTCCCTCTCTCTTTTCCCCCTTTACAGTTCCCTAGAACATACTCAGGGCACAGTTTTGTGCTAGATTTTTGTTTTAGATTGTTCGCTAGACTATGTGAATCACTATAAACATTTTACAGCCCTCCCTTTTCAAGATCAAGCTCGAAGTGTGACAGAGGCAGTCTTGGAAGAAAAATGAGTTTTCTTCCTGTGTTTAAAAATCTTAACTTTCAGCCAGACCTTTTCCCAAAAGCTTATTGTGGAAGGAAGGAGGGTCACTGGGTCTTGGAGATTTGACTGGTGGGATGCAGGAATAAAGAAATGACAGGTATCAGACATTTGGAAATCTGGCATTGAGTGGGCTGTGCTTGCTTTGATGGGTGGCACCTATCACACAACCCATTTTCTCAAGAGGTTCATTACATACAGCACACACAGAGGAGGGGCTAAGCTCGTCTCAGCAGGAGGCTTTGCAGGGGATCAATCTGAGGCTGCAGTCATCCATCCATCCAGGAGGAGGAAGCTGTGGTTGCTAGCTTTTGCACACATTGTTCCGTTGTTCATTAATACTAGCACTTGGACCAGAAGATGGCTTTGCCATTTCCATGGATCTGAGACATTCGGGTCGTTGCCCATGTCCGTATCAGCAATACACTTGGGACTTCATCTTCTCCCCACAGAGGGTAAGGAGTGATCTCAAGATTCCTGTAGTTCTTCTTCCTCATATAAGTATGTGTGAGTTGGGTGATGGAGGGCCTCATAAGTAGGTTTAGAGAAATTGTTGGTTCTAGTACAGGCATCTTGTGCTGGGTTTTGATGGGATGTTCTAACCGCTGTTCCAGGGTGTGCTGAGCCATTTCTAGTGTATCGAGGATGGAGATATTAACATGCAATGAGGGCTAGGGATGGATGAATGGGTAAGGTGGTTTCTAGTAACCATGTAAAAGCTGGGTGCAATAGCATAGTCTATAATCACTGCCTGTGGGGAAGCAGAGACAGTCGGATCTCTGGAGCACACACACACACATACACACACACACACACACACACACACACACACACACACACGTATTGCTCAACCCTGACCTCTAAGGATCTCTACCAGCCTTGGGCATTTAGGTTAGAATCTTTATGATTTCCCTCAAATAAACCAAAGCCAACACAGGCCTGGTAAATGGTCTGAGCTACGTAAATGTGGGTTTGTTATTTTGAAAGAACAAAGAAATTCTTGGTCTCTTCTGTCATTGCATCAAATTACATCTTCAGATGACTTTGTCTTCTTGTGGCAGAAAGGAAACTGCACAGTTACCATGATGTGAAGTCTGACCAGAGGTTTGAAATTATTTTATAGACAAAGCCACCTCAGTTGTCCCCATTGTTACCCTGGGCAAGAGACATGTGTAAACAACAGGTTCCCGAAGCAGTCCTTGAAGCTATGTACCAGATCCACATTTTTAAGTGACCAAGAACGGGGACTACAAGTCCTTTCCACTCCATGCTTGCCTAGAAACAGCTGGTGGCTCTCTGAGCCATGACACTGTCGTCAGGAAGGGAACTGTCTACAATGCCAGTGAGAGGGAAGAATAGGGGCTGGGACGAGTGTCCAGGATATGACTTCCACCAGTGTGTGGGGTTTATAGTAGTCTGAGGGATGCCATACACCCTCCAAACCCAGCTCCACGGCCAGCTTCCGCTGGAGCAGAGCATTAAGGGAATGAGCCATTGAGAGTTTATTGTTTTATGTCCAAGGAAAATCAAGGACAGAAACCCAGGCTGTGTCTGGGTATAAATTACCGGGCCTCTTTAACCTTGCAAGAGACTTTCCTCCTCTGAGAGCCATGAGGAGGGATCCTGTGAAGTTCAAAGGTTAGGGTTTCTGCCATGACATAAAGTTATTTGGGGATAGGTAATTATGTATTAAGGTCAGAGAGGGGTCCATTCTGTGCTCTGTAAGATACTTAACAATAGGTTTGCCTCTACCCACTAGATGTCACTACCTGGTCTTAGTTATAACAGAAAACAAACAAAACAAAACAATCGAATAGTTTTTAAGTGTCCTGTGGTCAGAACAACAGTGCCTGCCACCACTGGCAACCTGAGGGGACTGAGGAGTGAGGAAGCTCTGTGGTGCTCTTTTGTCCTTAGCGTTTGTACTGTGCTCAAGAACCCTTTGCCATATCTGGAATGTTCTTTGTAAAGAGTGGTCACCTAGCATTAAGTTTCTCACAGGAGACAGAGTCACAGAATAGGGAAGGGATTTCTCATCTACTTCTGTCAGGCCTTAGCTAAGATCACACATGAACCAATGAGGCCCCTGTCCTTTCTCCCCTCCTTATGTCTGCCTCCCTTTCCTCCCCTTACTCTGTGACCTCCTGGAGGGCTCGTAGCTCTTGGATTCCAGAGCCCTTCTCCCAAGATTCCACTACATGCCCAGTGTGCATCTAAGGGATGACAGGGCCTGCCTGCTGAGGGGTTGCTCAGGCAGGGGGCTGTGGTGAAGCAGCACCTTGACCAAGGTGACTAAACCCCTCCTGTAGTGTCAGGACACTGAAATGTCTCAGCCTGGTTACCATTTTGAGAACAGACTCCAGGGGGGCCAAGACTAGAGGTTACAACTGAGATGAAACATCATGGCATGCTTTCTGCCTCCTGGGAATTGGCTGTGATTGTGGAGATAGAACACGCATCTCTCTCATAAGGAAGTATTTGCTGAGTCCCATGACTCAGAACAGACTGACGCTGCAGCCTAGCAAGAATGAGCAAGTGTGTGTGTGTGTGTGTGTGTGTGTGTGTGTGTGTGTGTGTGTATCCATTAAAATGTACACTTTGGCACATTTGGACACAAGTGCACACACCCACAAAGGCATCCCCAGTGACAATAATGAGCAAACCCTTTAACCTCCAAAAGTATAGTATGGGTTCAAGTGGAGGGAAGAAATATTACCAGGGCAGGGACCTCAGTAGAGTCATAGAGACGGTGTGTCGGGGAAGAGGGACACAAGGACTTTTGTGGGACAAAGGGGAGCCATGCTGACCCTATAGGGAGATCCCCTAAACTGCCAGGTCAGGTTCTGACAGTCATCTTGAGGAGGTAGGTGAGGCCTGGAGAGCTGGGCCACAAGCACCAGCTCTGGGGGAACTGTTGAAGCAGTCAGATCTGCTCAGGAATGCGGTCAGAGCAGAACTTTTCAGCATTTTATTCTCTAAATCCCCATAACAACATTTTAGGAATTTTACATTTTTGTAGTAAATCCAGGGAAATGTAGCCAAGTACATTGGCTCAGTGTTTCATACATATAAAACCAGCGAAAGGGAATATCATAGACAGTTAATAGATTTTTAAACAGCCCTGTGCAGCTAGAGTGTCTCACAGAGTGGGTGTACTTCCATTGCACCTGGCTATGGTGCCCTGCACCTGCACAGGATCATGCTTGTGGTGTTGATGGGTTTTAGTAACTGGAAATCAAAAATCGAAATAAAATTCAGCATTCAGGTACCTTTTCAGTATACTCGTGTGTGTGTGTGTGTGTGTGTGTGTACATGCTCACACACATGTGTATACACACACACAGATGAAATTGACTCTGCATGTGTATATAAGGCCAGAGGCCAATCAGTGTTGAGCATACTCTATCACTCTCTACTTCATTTTTTTTGTGACAGTGTCTTTACTTTATGAGGAGTTTGACATTTTGGCTAGACTGGCTATTCAGAGAGTACCCTGGAACCCACCCATGGAGATGCCCCAAGACCCAGGGTTACAGATGTGGGCTGCTGCTCCTGGCTCTTACATGGGTGCTGTGGGTCTGAACTTGGGTCTCACCCTTGTACAAGGAAGCCCTTTACTCCTGAGCCATCTCCCTGTCCCATATGACTCCTTTTGAAGAGAGTAATGGTAACCACTTTTTGGTTGACCAATTCCAGTGAAAATCATAGTCTCAGCTGCCATGGAAACCAACAACTCTTAGATGAGTTAAACCTTTAAAATAGAGAAGAAACTAGGTGCCATTCAGGGAGCAGCCCAAGAAATTCAAGTTAAGTCGTCAACTTCTCCAGCTGTAGAGGTGGGTACCTGAGATTTTATATATGTGTGTGTATATATGTACATATGTGTGTATGTACAAATACATGCATATATATAATTTTTCCTTTTTGTAGTTATAAAAACATTCTCTGTTCTTCTGGATAAAGTAAAATGTAAGGTAATTGCCACCATTATCACCACCACTGCCAATCTGAGGGGGTGGGAGATAGCTCAGCGGCTTGCTGAACAAGTGTGAGGACTGGAGTTTGGGTCCACAGCATCTACATAAATGACGGCAGGTGTGGTACCCTACCTGTATCCCAGTGCTTGGGAGGTGGAGATCAGTAGAGCGAGCTGGCCAACAAGCCAGATGAGTTGGGTAGTTCCAGGTTCAGGCAGGCTTCAGTACATAATCAGTAGGGTGGCCAAAGAAGATGACCCATATCAACCTCCACCTACATGCACACATGCGTGCATGGCTACTATTCTCCTGTGCCCATGCACGTGTGACCACGCACCCACGTATGCCACAGACACACACTTTCAGTAATGATAGCAATAAAAAAATAGAATTCTCCCTTTTTTTTAAAAGTAGGAAGGTATTATTGTTATTCTTCGTCAGAAACTTTAAATATGATTTATTCAATGTCTCTTACATGACATGGTTGTGAATTATTTCTAATCCTTACAACTCTATAATCTGGGTGATTTTTCTCACTTACCAGTTGACAGAATCAAGGATCAGATGAATTGGGGAGTTCCAGGGTCAGACAGGTCTCAATATATAATGTGTTGGGTGATCCAGGAAGACGACCAATGTCACCTGGCTCCTAGAAGCCAGGACAGAGCATCTTTCTATGGTTGTACCTTTCTTCTTCTGTACTCTGGTGGTCACTTCATAGTTTTGACAGAATGGCTCTGTTTGTTTATTTGACTTTCTCAGTGGGTGTTTCTCACCCCCATCTCTGGGTATACTCTGGGATATTCAAGAGCCCAGTGGTGGCATGGGCTCATCTGAGCAGAGAGCGCTTGTTTTACATTTTTCTTGTCCTGTTAACTGCTTGCTACCTGCCCTGGTGCTGCCGAGCTCCACGCATGTGGAACAGTCATTCCCACTGAAGCTGCACACTTGTGCTGGGGAGACTCACATCTCTGCAGTGGTCCAGAGCAGGATGACACAATCATGACATCTCAGCCTAATTTAGTTTCTTATGTAAAACAACTTTGGTCTGACATTTAACATTTCTCCCTTCAGTGGGTTTTTTCCCCTTTTGTCTCTCTGAGCTCATTACCCAGCATGTCTTTATACCTTTACACCCTCCTTACACACACACACACACACACACACACACACACACACACACACACACGCCAGGATTCACATTCATGCGCATAGCCATGTGTGATCTTCATTACTGGGGAAGTGCCACTGGCTCACAGAACAGACTAACAATGGTGGCAAATCCTGGGTCCAGGAAAGGCAGCCAGAAGTTTCTATTGAAGTTGTACATTAATGAAGTAGAACTGTGAGCAGCCTCTCTCAAGCAAGCTTCTTGCTGGGGAGAATGTGTCCCCTGCCAATCAGAGGAACTTGCTGCTCAGGGACAGAGCCCTGGAGGCTGGGCACCCCTCCTGCAAAGAGCAACAGAATATCATGGCTTCGTCCAACATGCTAATTCATTCCCTGGCTTCATCTGCAGAGGTAGGCAGAGCCATCATCTGTTGTCTGGGAATTCCAGGAAAAGCAGGAATTGATGATACAGACTTGACTTTTCTCTGTTAATTCTTGCTGAGTAGATCCAACAACACAAAGGGTGGAGACTCTGGCCAATGTCCTCTTTAGATCCAGCCCCTCACTTCCACCCGAGCCTCCGCTTTAAAAACCTTCACCATCAAACCTGGGTGGATACTTCATTCCTCCTTAGAATAAGGAACAAAATACTTATGAAAGGATATAGGTACAGAGTCAAAATTTAGAGCTAAGATGAAAGGATGGACTATCCAGAGACTACCCCATTCGGGAGTCCATCCCATCATCAGNCACCAAACCTAGATANTAATGCTCATGNNAGCAAGATTCTGCTGAAGGGACCCTGATATTGCGGACTCTTGTGAGGCTATGCCAGTGCCTGGCAAACACCGAAGTGGATGCTCACAGCCAGCTATTGGATGGAACACAGGGTCCCCAATGGAGGAGCTAGAGAAAGCACCCAAGGACCTGAAGGGGGCTGCAACCCTGTAGGTGGAACAACAATATGAACTAACCAGTACCCCCTGAGATTGTGTCTCTAGCTGCATATGCAGCAGAAGATGGCCTAATTAGCCATCATTGGGAAGAGAGGCCCCTTGGTCTTGCAAACTTTATATGACCCAGCACAAGGTAAGGCCTGGGCCAAGTAGTGGGAGTGGGTGGGTAGGGGAGCAGAGGTGGGGGGCGGGGTATAGGAAACTTCCGGGATAGCATTTGAAATGTAAATAAAGAAAATAATAAAAAAAATTAA
The DNA here is from genome assembly GCF_900095145.1 of Mus pahari. Classification (NCBI taxonomy): domain Eukaryota; kingdom Metazoa; phylum Chordata; class Mammalia; order Rodentia; family Muridae; genus Mus; species Mus pahari. The sequence continues at coordinate 150,858,150 of NC_034594.1, forward strand.
AAAAAAAATGAAATGTCAGGGAAGCTACACCCATGAAGCGTTGAAGTCAATCCTGGACTGTTTGACTATTATGAATAATTAATTATTTGTACCCCAATGAATAGAGAAATGTCTTTCTGTATAGACTACACTAGGTCTTTTAAGACTGGATTAGAGGCTGTGTATGGTGCTGAATGCCTGAAATCCCAGAATTTGTAAGATAAAGGCAGGAGGGTCAGGAGTTTAAGGTAATCCTCAGATATTTGGCAAAGGACTACATGAGGCACCTTCTAAAAAACAAAGAAAAATAAACCTTGATTGGTTTCATGAGAAAAAAAAAAAAAGAAAAAGAAAATAGCTGCCTGTAGGTCAAAGGCAGCATTTCGGCAATAAGTTCCCTCCAAGGATATATCCATGTTCATACAATTTATACATTATTGGTAAATTGACTGTATAAAATTATACATTTGGAAACTATGGTATTAATAAAAATGAGAAATTAAAAAAAAAAAAAACCCATGGAAAATGACATGGAAATTCAGGGAAGCTCAAAGGCCATAAAAGGCAGAATCTTCTTGTGGGAATGTGTGTTTGAAGGGGTGAACCACTCTGGTTTCCAGTGTTTAAACTGCCCTTGCTCATAGGGTAAGCAAGCTTTTGCCACACTCTTTCTCTTGAAGTAGAAACCTCACATCTCCGAGAGACCTGCATCCAAATACTTGGACTCTGATGGGAACGGGCTGTGATCCTAAGGTCCACTTGACCTAAAGTTGGTTATCTATTGATCCACAGACGTTCAATCTCACAATTTGCCTTCAGAAGACTCATTAATAAGGACACCGGCCTTGGTCAAGACAGAGCAGCCATACAGAGCACCTAGGGAGAAAGGACACTCAGCAGGAGAGGTGACAGGGTGGGAATGCAAACCCTAGGCCAGGTGTGGTGTTCTCTACAGTGTGAAGGCAGATCCCCTTGATCTGAGAAGCTGCCTGCTGGGCGAAATAAAACATTGTATTCTCAGGGCCCCATCTTCTTTTCCAAGCCTCAAGGGCCAGTTGTTTATGGAGGGAGAGACTTCAGGAACAACGTGGCAAGAGACTGCCTTTGAAGAACAGCTTAAATCCTGTGCGGTCTGTCGCTAGAGGCCTCTAGAGTAAGAAACCGGGAGCAAACATCACCAGGAGTTTGTCTGACACATGCTGGCTGCTGACTCCAGCTGTTGCCTTCATCACAGACCCAGAGGCTTCAGAGGAACACGCACAAAGCACTCTTTTGGCTAAGACAGAGCACGGAATCACCTTGCCCTCAACAGTGGCATCAGCGTTTATTGCTAAGCAACCGATCCCAAGGAGGCTAAAACACAGAACGGAAAGCAACCAGGAGCATCCATGAACACCACCGTCTGCCTGGCCAGGCTTTTCTCGCCTTAGCCCTGCAGATGCTGCAGCCCTCATTACAGGTCCCTCCTCATCCATTGAAAATCAGCTACCACCTGCTTGCTAGGGCCCAACCTCAGTGAACCACTAACTGGAATACTGGTCCAGAATTTCTCAGCTGTCATGATGATCATGGAGTAAAGGTCTCTCTCCTAGAGATTTAGGAAGAGATGAAAAGACTAGCTGAGGCCCGAGAATCTATTGTGATATCAAGGCAGAAGCAGTAAAAGGAGGTTGGCCACGCGAGGCCCTTCAGTCAGGCACAGTGGCTACCGCTGGGAAGAGGTCTGAGCCTGAGATTCAAATGTTTCAGCGTCCCTTCAGCCAGCTGGCTGTCACTGTAGCCAACACCAGAGATGACCAAGTTAAAATTAGAAAAAGTATTGTGGTCTCGCGGTTCATACACTTCATGGTCAGTGCTCTCCCGTGAGGGTATCAGACAGCAGTGTTGGGAGACCCACGTCAGAGTAAACCTGATCACTTCCCCACCAGGAAATGAAAGGGGTGGGAAGGGGCCACAGTCCCTTCCAAAGGCCTCTTCAGATATCTTAAGGACCTCTGGCTAGGCCACAGCAGCACTCCACCTTAGCTCATGAGACTTTGAGGGAACATGTAAGATGCAGGTTACCAGGGACTCATTTATAAAAAGCAAAGGAGTGATGGGCATTGGATGAATTTGTTACTCGGTGGCTTTAACCTAGAGTGCACCTGTATCATTCATTCATTCACTCATTCATTCCTTTACTCACTCATTCATTTGCTTCACAAGTGTTCTTGTGAGACTGCTGTGTAATAGGTAGTGTGCTAAACATTGAAGGACTTAAAAGTCAAAGGAATAGTTTCTCTTTCATAGCTCAGAGTCCAACGGAGAAATAAGTGTATAATTAGATATGACCAACAGTTACCTAGGCCTTGGAATTGAAGATTGAAAAAAGGAGGGATGATGACATCAGATGTGTATTTTACGACAACTATTGTAGGGGTAGAGGGAAGTCATGACTAGGTGTGAGGAGACCATGTGAAGTGGGGGATGCTAAATGCATTTAACATGGCTGTTGGCATCAGAGGGAAGGCTAGCCTGGCCCTGAGCATGGAGGCAGCAGCACAAAGGGGAAGGACAAGGCGAGGCTTTCTAGAAACTTCCATTTAGCAAGTTTGGTGATTGGATGTGAATGGAAAGCAGACAAAGATGATTATAGATCTCTACCCTGAGCAGGGTAGCTAATTATGTCATTTGCTTAGATAGTGATTACGGGAGTGAAGGAAGATTTAGGGACAAAGGGATTTAGTGTGGAGTTGTCAGTTTGAAGGATGGTTTTGAATGGGTATATTGCGGAAGATGAGCAGGCAGGGACAGAAAAGAAGAATTCCTAGATACCATGGTAATGATGTGGATGGTCATTGAGGCCAGGGACACGGGGGTAGTGACCTGTGGGAATGAAATCTCCCAGATGATGACCCAGTCTAAGGGAGTCATCAGACTGAGAGAGCACACCGTAGGTTAGAGCAGGAGACACGTTTCCCAAAATTCCCCTAGAACAAGCAGCAAAGCAGTAATGGCGCCCAACAGCCCCACTGTGGAATTCCCTTTGTTCCTTTGTAGTCATTACTAACTGTGACAGTTTAGATGTGTGAACGTTAACTTCACTACCCCCTTCCTTCTGAGGACCATCACCAGGTACTCAAACTTCTTTTCAAATTCCTCTTCATGTGAGAGATGAGACAAAAAATAACTTTTGCATATTTTTCTTTGAAAGATAAGAGTACTTTGAGCTTTAAAATTTAGGCTAAAATATTGCACAGGTGCCAATGGCTCATTTTCATATGTGCTGAAATAAAAATGGAGGTGATAAAAATCAAGGTTCTGCTTGTGTGCGGTTTACGCTGCTCCAGTTTGATGATTTTCTGAGGTCGTGGGGTGTGTCAGAGGCAGAACAGCCCAAGTATCTCAATGCCCATAAGCAAGGCAGATGTCAGACGAGGTGGCTGGCTCTCTATGGCTTTGCTAATGTAGTAGTTCCTCTTATAGTCATCTTCTGGGCCCTTCAGTCCTCTCTGCGTCCACGTCAGGAAAGGCCAGCAAGTGTATGCTGCCCACAGTTAGGGATGCTCCCTTCCCTGTGTGCTTCCACCTTCAAATGACACTGACTCCTCTCTGTCTTAGCATTTGCAGAACACACAGTGACTATTGACCCTTCCTCTTGGAAGTCTTCAGTCAATCTAAAACATTTATAGTGTGCAGAAAAGCCCTAGAAAGACATGTTGGTTCCAGAATATGCCTCTCTTCACTTGTTGAAACCTAAGGATGAAATGAGCTATCGTCGGGCTTTTGGATCAAGAGATGCTTAAGTGAAGAGACATCTCTTGGCTACCAGCCAGCAATTGATGACTCATTATCCTTCTGGCTCATTATCCACTGGGTCACTGGCAACTTCTTGGCTGCCTGAGTCAATATATTGGAAATAGGCCCAGCTGTGGCATTAGCCGGTTTGCTGGCTGTCTTAGGTCTGGTGTTGGTTGTGTGTGGAAAAGTGTGTTAAGGAGCTAGAGCCCTCAAAGATAGCTTGTAACTCAAAGGACCAGAGTTTCATAGTGTGCCTGTGTTGATGGACCCTGGAGTCACCTCAGATTAGACTAGAGGGGCAGGAGAAGGGTGTGGCACTTGACAATCTATGAGCCAAGAAGGCCTACTGGATATGACCTCACATAGGACAGGACTTGTCCAAAGCTCCACAGCTTTGGTGTACTGATTGGCACTTTAGAAGCGTATCAGTTTAGAACATATCAATTTGTTAAATGTTGGAAACTGAAAAATAGTAACAGGCTGACTATAGAAGGGATTACTTCAGGAGAGGGCAGTAAACATCAAAGACAGGGGTGAAGGAGTGCTCAGAACCAGGGTAGCTCGTGAGCTCTGGAGGGCAGCTGTGTCTCTGTGTCAATCGAATTCAGAACCTAAGCCTAGTGCTCCCAAATCCAAAAATACCATGAAGCTGCACGTGACCGTTCTCGTAGCCACAGGCTTACGTAATATGTCTTCCTTATGGTCGAGTTAACAATGGTAACATTTTAGACAGACAGGCCTTATGTAACCAGCGTGGCCTGGAACTCACTCCATATCTGAGAATGATCTTGAACATCTGATCCTTCTACCTCCGCTTCTTGAATCCTGAAACAGAAGGCTTGCATTATCACATGAGGTTTATATGGTGCCCTGGGTCAAACCCATGGCTTTGGGCATGTTTGCCAAGTACCCTACCAATTGAGCTACCCAGCAAAAGCATTTAAAGTAAGAAATTAAACAGAGGTTTCTTGAAGTCCCGGAGATTATTGGTGACTGGAAAGCATATGCTGTTGACTGTGGAGTCTGTTAAACTGCCCTTCTCAAGAGCATGTGGAGAAAGATGTCTTCTCAGATTATATTACATTATGCAGTAGAATGTGGGAATGACCAAGACAATGGTGGAATGACCCCAGCACAAAATACCTCATGAGCATTTAAAATAACATTCGAGAGTGATATTTGTTGATGGGAAAGTCTTCTTATGTGATGTCATGTGAGAAAGCAATAAACTATTTTGGGACACATGGGGGGGGCATATAAATGCCTTTTGAATTAAATGAACGTTTCCTATAAAACTGTGAAAAACCCACACGGATGTGTTCTTTGACTCTTGATGTGAATGATCATGGACAAGTAAGTGGTCAAGATGGTCCACGGTACAGCACAGGTTACATCCAAAAGGATCTGCTTTTGTGGTAAACTGAGGTGACAGTCTCCTCTAGAATGGCCCCCTCAGGGATTCTTTCGGGTCCCACATGCTTTTGAGCTATGATTAAGGACTGTCTGGATAAAGCGGCTGCCACTGAGGAGGCCCCCACAGTGAGCCTTGTCTGGTTTGCAAGGCTTTTCCAGGCGGAACCCAATCATCTCCAACCTCCCATTGCTCCAGCCACTTTATAGGCTGCCTTGAGTTTCTGCCTCCCGAGCCTTCCTCACCGCCGCTCTGTGAAGAGGCCTCTTGATTTATCAATCAATTAATCAGTGCACGCTGAGGAGCTACTCAGGGTAGTTAAACAGGGAAAACAAAATGCTGGGGTCCATCATGCAGACAGATCGTGATTAGGAACGAACCTCCCACTGACCGATCTCCCTGCCCACCATGGCTGCCTGGCTGCCCTGTGTTACCTTCCAGACATGCTACTCCATCCAGATGGGCCTCAGATCCATAAAACTGACACCACTTTTCTGAAGGGTGATTTTTTTTTTTTTTTTTGCATCCTTGAAGAAAATGACTCCAAAGATGAGCCTCATTCATTACTCATAATAACTGTTGAACCTTGAAAACTCTGCCAGGCCCGAAACATGCTGTGGTGGGTCTGTTCATCTGTGCATGGGCAGTGTTGTGCCATCCCACTTTCTCCACAAGTAAAGTCCTAGGGCTGAAAAGATAGCTCGGCAAGGGCAGGGCGCAGTGGCTGCATGACTGAGGAGAGGTTCCGTGTGCTGAGTGCCTTATCTAAGGGTAGATGGGACTCCCAAGGTCATAAGGAACAGGACTGGGAAATATTTTCACACCCATTCACATCACCAGGGCTGTTTCTTTATGTAATCTACTTTTGCAGAAGTTAAAGCAAACGAATGAGTGACAGAGTGCTCATTACCCCCGATTCTCTCTCAGCTATGACCTCAGAGCATGAGATACAGGAGGGTTGGAACAGAGGCCTCACAGAGGCCCAGGCTAGCCTGGAACCTACAGTAATCCTCCTCAGCTCCTCTAGAGCTGCCATTTACAGGTGTGAGCCACTCTGCCTGGCTGATGAGATTTCAGTAGTATTTTTAGGTAAAACTTGTGTGGGAAAGCATCTTGGACTGGTCAGGAAATGAGAAGGGCAGTCCAGAAGATGAGGTGGAGGGTGTCCTCATGAGGCCGGTGACAGGTCTGAGTTTGCTGGCAGAGGTGTGCTGGCTGCTGGAGCAGGCTGGGTCCTGGATCTAGAACCTAATGGTTAGTTTTCTTTCCTGTGGTGCTGACTTAGCACACATGCCGTGTGGTGCCGACTTAGCACACATGCCGCTGAGGCCAACGTTTGGCAGAATCGGATCTCTGTTCTTGGTGGCACCCAAGTGACACTTCCATCCCTTGCCAGTTCTCTGCCACCGAGAATGAGGTGTACACCCCCACCATGCTGAACTAGAGAGGAAGCAGATTGTCTGTAATTATTTAGTGGATGTAGGAGAATCTGAAATGTTCCCCGTTGATTAAGTGGAAGGAACACCATGAGAGTGTGTTCTGTTTAGTATCTTTAAGGTTTTTCAGCTTCTAACTCTTGCATAATGTCTGCCATCTAATGCTTTTCCCCTGGCATCTTCCTGGTGATGTCAATCAAACAGTCAAATCCTTGGGTGGCAGACATCAGAACTGGATTTACATCGAGTTACAAATTGCTCTTTTTTTTTTTTTCTTCCTGTTTGTGTGTTCTGTAGGACCCTGCTTTCTCTGCTGTGATTCATGACAAACTCCAGGTTCCTAATACCATCAGGAAGTCGTGGAATGACCGAGACAACCGCTGTGACATTTGTGCCACACACCTGAACCAGCTAAAGCAGGAAGCCATCCAAATGGTGCTGACCTTGGAGCAGGCAGCTGGCAGCGAGCACTATGACACCTCTCTGGGTTCACCCCCTCCGATCTCCAGCATCCCCACACTGGTGGGGTCTCGCCACATGGGTGGGCTCCAGCAGCCCAGGGAGTGGGCCTTTGTGCCTGCCCCCTATGCCACCTCTACCTACACAGGCCTTGTCAACAAACACAGCGGCAAACCCAACAGCCTCGGAGTCAGCAACGGAGCAGAAAAGAAGAGTGGATCCCCAACCCACCAGGCCAAGGTCAGCCTCCAGATGGCCACCAGTCCCAGCAATGGAAACATCCTCAACTCAGTGGCCATTCAGGCTCACCAGTATCTAGATGGCACCTGGTCCCTTTCACGAACCAATGGGGTTACCCTGTACCCCTACCAGGTAAGCACCCCTAAAAGCAGTGAAGTAGAGTGTCTTCCTCCCCAGATATTGAAATGAACATATACCCCAGATCTCCCTCTAGAAGTCAAGAGTCGAGGAAGAGGTAGGCTATATCTTCTTTCTCCTTCTGGAAGCTCCTAGCTCAGTGCTTCAGGCTTCAGTGCTGCAGGGTTCTCACCAGAAGCTCCAGCCGGGTCTGCTTGGTCAAGTACCAATCCTGCCACCTTCTTGCTTAGCTAACATATCTTCTCCCTAAGAGGTCTTGTTAGTTCAGACAATGTCAAGGGCTTCCTAGCCACCAGCTTTACTGTGTAGTATAGTGATTAAGAGCAAAGACCTAAAGATGCTTGAACTGGGACTATCCCCGACCTGTACACATGCTAGCAAAATGACTTGCCACAAAGGGATTACCTCAGGCTCAAACCTCTCACTTTGGAATTGATATAATAGTAGAAGGATTAAACAAAGGCATGTCTATAAGACACATAGTATATTGTCTAGGATATGATTTGGTATTGTGCCTGATAATAGGAGATTTACGAATTAAGACAAATAGGTAAGAACATTTTTACCCCAAGACTGCAGTAGTTCCCTAAAATTAGGATTTTTAAAAAAGCAATTGATGAGTTAGTCAGAGCATCACTAATAATTTAGGTGGAGTTTATTGATGTTGTATTGTTTATAGATGAAGGTCTGTGTTGGCATCCCACTGTCACTATCTGTACCTTCTGAAAGGGTTGGAGAAGAACCTCTTGTACCTTGAAGGACCTTTACTGTTTTCTACCTTAGTTTCATCTTTAACATGTTGGAACTGGTCACTAAAGGCTTTCCACTTGGTTTTCTCCTTCCTGTGGCCCCCTCCCCCCCCCACCTCTTTAGGGACTGCAATGAGCACATACCACCAGGTCTCCGTATTCAAAAGTAAGAGCAGGTCTCAAGTCTGAAGAAAAAAGTAGTTCTGATCTAGACATGGGAGTGCATACCTAGACAGAAGAATCTAGAGTTTCAGAGTAGCCTGGACAACAGGTTCAAAGCCAACCTGAGGTACAGAGTGAAGCCTTGTCTCAGAAACAGCAAAAAATCCCAAACACAAACTAAACCAACTGAGCCAGAAGATGAGAAGAATCATTAGTCCTGATTTCCCCAGGGAGCTTTCTATTGAAAGAGGTTCAGAGTCAACATGTGTCCTCTGTCCTCTGTGTCTTGACTATCATTGATGTGGAAAGGTAGCCATAGTCTTGGGGTGTTAGGAGTGTCACTGGTACATGAGATGGTCCTGAATACCTGAGGTCACTTCTCAGACGTGCTGTGTCAGATGGGGTGAGAAGCCTTCCCTTATCATATGGGGACCCAAGCTTCCTTCATCAACAGTGTTTCCATCCTTCATGGGCCTCAAGTTCCTCCACTAGATCTTCTGTAACCAGCCAAGAAATGGTGTGTGTGTGTGTGTGTGTGTGTGTGTGTGTGTGTGTGTGTGTGTGTATGTGTGTAGGCTCCCATCATGGGTTTGAGGCCTAGCCTGGGTATACAGTGCTTCCATTCATACTCTACCATCAAGAATCCAATGCTCCAGCCTCACTTTCCTGCAGGAGAAACTGGGAAAGCCAACCCGCCCATGTGTCCAGAAGAAAAACAAACCAAATGAGGTTACACAGAGCTGTTTTGTGACCTGAGACCAAAATACAGAGACACTTAAAATGAACTCAATGTGTCTGATCAAATGTGAATACCTTATAGTTCCCCCAAAGAATTTTATTTAATCGTGCAGTGAGCCTGGAGATGGTTAGATCTTTTTGTAATCGAGGAACATGATGCTCAGAGAAAGTGAGTGACCTATGACTACACAGCCAGAGACAGACCAACACTAGCTTTCTCCTCTCCTCCTCTCCAACCTATTTCCCAAGTGTGTTGCTTCCAGTCTCCCTAGTTTGGCCCTGTGTGATCCCGTCAGTAATTTTCCCATACATGACTTCCTTTGAGACCCAGAACAGCAAGGAAAACAACCGTTATTTTGACCTTCAGGGGTGAGAATCCATTTGACTTTTAGATGAAGTTTTGTGTGGCTAATCTACATATACCACATTATATCATATAACTACATATTTATATACTGTGTAAATAGGGAAAAGAACCAATAAGGAAACATTTAAGGAGACTTTATAGCCTAGTCTTGAAAGTCACTGCATAGAGCTGTGTGTTAGCTTTCTTTCCTTTCCTTTCCTTTCCTTTCCTTTCCTTTCCTTTCCTTTCCTTTCCTTTCCTTTCCTTTCCTTTCCTTTCCTTTCCTTTTCTTTTCTTTTCTTTTCTTTTCTTTTCTCTCTTTCTTTCTTCCTTTCTTTTTTCCTTCCTTCCTTCCTTCCTTCCTTCCTTCCTTCCTTCCTTCCTTTCTCTCTCTTTTTCTTTTTTTTTTCATTTTAAAATTTGTGGTTATTCGTATCTTGCCTGTATGTATGTATGTGGGTGTGTGCTTGGTGCCCACAGAACCCAGAAAAGGATGTCAGATCTCCTAGAACTAGAGTTACAGACAGTCTTAAGCTAACATGGAAATGGTGGGAATCAAACCTGGGTCCTCTGTATGAGCAACAGGTGCCCTTAACCACTGAGCCACCTTCGTAGCATCTGTGGTAGTGTCCCATCATTATAACAGATATAAGGGACGATGCACTGACAGAAAAGAAATGTTATTGTGCTTACTGTTCTTGAGGTGTCGGTCTGTGATCAGCTGGCCTCTCTATTAATTACATTCCTTGCCACTCTGACTGAATAACTGACAAACAACTTAAGGGAGGAGTTTTATCTTACCTTACGGTTGAAAATGATACAGGCCGTTATGGCGGGGAAAGCATGAAGATGAAGCACTCTGTGGTAGCATGCGGCTGATATGACTTCCCTCCTTGCATCTTGACAGGACAGAGGGGAAGATAAGAATTCTGGTGCCAATCTGGTTTCCTCTTTTACATAACCACGTTCAAGGTTGGACTTGGCTCCTCAGTTAATCTTTCCTGAAAGTAAGCCCACAGATATGCCCAGAGGTGTATTTCTCCTGAGTTTCTAAACCTTATAGGTGTGGTGAGACAAACTATGTATTACCTAATTGCTAGAAGAGGATCCCAAAGCCTGCTCAGAGCATGCTCCCAATGACAGAAAGACCTTGCATTAGGCCCTACTTCTTAAAGATTCTACCATCTCCCAGTGGTGCCGTTCTGAAACCAAGCCCTAACAAATAGGCCCCAGGGGAACAATCAATTCCCAAACTAGAGCTGGCAGGAACAGAACATGTCTTCATTCAAAGTTATAAGAAGTAAAACATACTTGTTTTAAAATAAAATGGAGACTGTGTGAAAAAAAATTAGATGTGATTTCTGAAAGCCCATATCACATAGAAATACATTATCTAGTCATTCACAATTTGTAAACGTGTGAAGAAACCCAGTGCTTTGGCTTCTGCTCCATAGCCTGGCGTATTTTCCCATGGTGTTACTTATTTTTCTGAAATGCAGTCTTTGGGTAGCTCACGGGAAGACTGCTGGTTTAGTACTTGCAAGGCCCGCCTTCTCATATCTAGCACCAGTATGATGTCTAGTGTTACCATGCTATTCTATATTGATGAACATTTACTCTATGCAAGCATTCTAATGGATCTAACAAGCATCAATATTAGAGTCTATGTCTTCTAAGTATAGATTGAATGCTCAGGAAAGCAGCCTTCCTCCCGGGGGTGTTTTTACTATGTCTCTGTCTGTCTGTTACACAGGCAATTCCCATCTTACCTTCCACTCTGGAAGCCATGAGAGCCAGTATCTGGACTACCGTATAAACTCAACTGCTGTACCATTACTGATGTCACAAGGACAATGGGTTAGGACCACAGCTGTAATAGAAAATACTCAGGGATGGAGAGGGGTGAGAGGGACAATCTACAAGATGCCTAAAAGGAAGGGTGGCTGTTATGGGTATGTTCCTTTTGTAATATATTCACAATAATTCTCACTTTCTTCTGCCCCATCTCAGATGAAAGAGAATGTTTTGCACAAGAACCAGTATTTTTTTTTAAAGCCCTTTGTCATAGAGTAGGCACTGTGCTATGTATTGGGTGGGGCTGCCTCCTTAGGCTAAAAACCCATGTTCCTGTCCCGTGGTCTTCACAGTGAGGGAGAAGCCAGGCATGTTACACATGTTACACATGATGAAGTTGGCAGTTAAGTGCAAAAGTGGGGTGGTGCTTGTCCACTCTGGGACTTTGGAGGAACCGGAATCCAGCTCTTGTTGCAGCTCAAAATCAGATTCAAAGATGACACGGACAAATTCCAGTCTTAGAATTGTCCAAGATACATTTTATTGGCAATGTCAGAGCTGACCAACTCATGTGTCCCCCCCCCCCCCGAGTAATGATTAAAGGGACCGGAGGAAATCTCTCTGGGATAAAGAGATTTGGGGTCTGGCTATGAATCAGTATCCCATGTGTTGTGACTATATCGCCCTGATGCCCTGAGGCGTGGGCTCTGGGTCTGGCAGACTGAGTGTCTCCTGTTGTGAACATCTCCCTGCAGTAAATATTCTGTAGTCCGTGGTCTAGCCAGCTCGTCAGAGATGGTTGACTGCTCTGGAAGCCAGCTGCAGTTCCCCTACTCACCCACACTCCCACTTCCCTCTGTGGAGCAGATTTCCTCTGGCCCAGAGCCAGAGTGTCCCTTGAGCAGGGAAGCAGTGTCTCGAGTTTAATGAGTGTTGAGGGTGCGCTTCCACTCCCGGGAACCTGAGCCGGTGGAGATATTATATAAAGAAGGGGAGGCTGTCCTTCTGAACCTCAGATGCCGTCAGGGTGATGAAGAAGAGGCCAGGCTTCCAACAGGGAGCCTATATCCTTTTTGAAGTGCCTGCCTCACAAGAGGAAAGGAAAAAAAAAAAGAATAATTTAGGAGGCAGTGAGAAATGATAAATCACAAAGGCAACTTCTTGTGAAATATCTTTGAGAATTCATTTTGGAGGAGACCATGAGGTGAGCCATTTCACAGCCGGACTTTCTTCTATTGACGTCCTGACCTGACACTGTGTAATGTAAATACGCACAAATCAGAACAGGACCTGACACTGTGTAATGTAAATATGCACAAATCAGAACTTGCCTGTTGACTGTCCTTTGGCCATGTGAGTTTTGACACTAAAAGGATATGAGGATATCAGCCCTCCTGCTTATCTATAGGTTAATTCTCTCCTTCTGAACGGCAGCTGCTTTGGCCTGATTCACTCTCACAAAGGTAAATGGCCACAGGAAAACTGGTAGTCTCAGGTTGCTGGCATTAGGAATCCATTTCTGTGGGTCGCCGTCTGGCTCCTGCACCAAAGGAGTGGGGGATCTGATGGAGATTCCTCCTTGGTATCGCAAACTGTGGTGTCACAAAGGCCATAGTTTCTAGATGGATGAAAGGCAGTTATTTATTTTTCTTTAAAGATGTCCCCTCCCCATAAACTCTGAACACAGGAAAAAGAATGTGTCTGTGTATTTGACCACTTATAGTACATTTCTCAAGGATGTGAAATCTAGGCTGAAAGTTGAAAGGAATGGTCACATCTTACGAATGGTGGATAGGGTTTTGGTCAGCAAGGAGTTCCCAGACTGTATCAAGAGGCTTAAACAATGCTTTAAATCTGGTCACGATTCTTAAATGGTTGGCTAAGGAAGGGCTCTGAGATGTGTTCGTGTCCCGGTCAGTCTATGGTTGTAGAACCCCGATTAGGATTTTGTGAGCTCCATGAAGGATCTTGAGGTTGTCTGGGATTATCTGAGTGGACTCGATGGAATTACATATGTCCTGGTAAGAGTGAGGCAGGAGGATCAGAACCAGAGAGGAAGAGCTGGGAAGAAGCCATGGTCCTAGCCTTGGCCTGAGGAAGGGGCCATAGGGCAAGGAGGATAGGCATCTGTAGAAGCTGGAAGGTGAGGAGGCAGGTTTTTTCTCAGAGCCTCCAAAGGAACCAGTTCTTCAGGTTGCCTCAGACTTCTCCAGACCATGAAGATAATAGATCAGTGCCGGTTTATTCCAGTGGCCTTAAGGAAGCATTTGGTAACTGACAACCTGATAAGGGCAAGTGAGAGGAGGTTTGTAGACCCGAGAGATGATGAAGCATGCGGGCTTTTCATCCCACACCAGCCACTACCTCACCCCCAGCAAGTGGGCTCATTTCATTTGGCTGCCTCCACAGAATGAGAGGCGGCTCATGCTGCCCCGTTGTTGCTTTCCAGTTGTCTCAAATTCCCCTATTGTTACAGAGTCATAATAACAGGCGAGCCACGGTCGCTCTCCACTGGCATCCAGGGATGACCATTGTGTAAGTCTCTCAGAGTGTTGAAACTGCAAGAAGCCATTCCGAGCTGGGGGCGGAGAGCCTTAGCTGGCACATAGGGGAGGATGTTTCTCTTTTTCTGTCAGGCCTTTGGAATCAAAAGAACAGGGTCTCATAGGGCTGCTTCAGAAAGGAATTTTCACCTTTTCTGGTATCTTGAGGATTAAATGTATTTGAAAGACCTTTGGGAATTGTAGACCCAAACGTAAGTATTGGCTCACATCAGTTTTTATTAGCAAGTTGAAGACAGGCCCTGGAGATCTAGAACAGAGGAATGGACTGTTTGCTTCTTTCAAAGTGGAGTTCTCAACTTTTGGCTAGACACTAGAATCCCCTGGGAGGGGTTAAAAGAAATTCTCCAAGTCTAGGTCACACGCTGGTCCAACAAAATAAGAATGTCTGAGGATGAGACCCAGGCCCTGCTTTGCATTGTTGAGGCTTAGCCTTAAGGAATAATTCATCTGTCACTGGCCTCATAACTTCCTGATGGCACCAGTGAATTCATGTAGGAAAGTAGCGCACTGTGACAACATGCCTGAGGTAAGTGCCTTAGAAGGGAGAAAGGGGGTAGGGGACTTCTCACAGTACAGCCATGAAGATGTGGGGTCTCTCCAGAATGCATGCACTTTAGCTGAGCAGTGCTTGCCTATAATCTTGCTCCAGTGAGATGGGAGCTAGAGACAGGCAATCCCTGGAAGTGTTCAGGGCGGCTGGCCTGGTGCACAGAGGGGCACACAAGAGACCCTGTCTCAAATAAGATGGGAAATGGGGTATGACACCCGTTGTCCTCTGACTTCCACATGTATGGTATGGCATGCACATGTCCATACTCAGATGTACATTTGTACACATGTACACACACATGTACCACATGTGGAGTGAAAGAGAGAGACAGAGAAAGACAGAGAGAGAGAGACAGAGAGAGAGAGAGAGAGA
>NC_034594.1:150872907-150893779 GCF_900095145.1 Mus pahari
AGAGAGACAGAGAGACAGAGAGACAGAGAGACAGAGAGACAGAGAGACAGAGAGAGAGAAAGAGAGAAGAGGGAGAGAGATTTTTAACGGAGAAAGTTTTACTTTGGCTTATGGCTTCAGAGTCTTTGGCCCCTGGTTGCTCAAACTTTTGTGGTGTAGCAAGCTGGTTAGTTCATGATGGCCAGGGAGCAAAGAACAGAAGAGGAAGATGAGGAGGTCCCAAGGTCATCATCAAGTGCCATGACCACAGTGACTTCATTTCTTTCAGGGATCCACCTCTGCCACAAATGACTTTAGGGGAAAAGCAGTGTATTAACTTCTTAGGGTTCACCAACTAGGCTGCTTGGAATGCACAGTGTCTATCTCTCTGATCTGGGAACTTTGAGCCTGAGGCTTCGGGGTCGGGGGTGGGAGGTGAGCAGAAAGCTTTCCTTACCCTGTTGCTTCAAGGCCTTTGCTGGCTTGTGCTATAGCACCCTATTTCTGCCTGATGCCAAACAGTTTGTCCCACCTTCTCTCTGTTGTAGGGAAAGACACAGATCATTGGATTCGGAGCCCTCCTCTATCTTGTATGGTCTCTTCTCAATCCTTAACTAACCATATCTGCAGACTCTATTTCTAAATAAGGACATATTCTGGGGTGTCACATGGACAGAAATGTGAGGCAAATTCTATATAATGATTGACAGAAAGGTAGACAAGTGAAAAGAGAAGCTGGGTGAGGAAGTGAAGTAGCCACAGGCTCTTTCCCAGCCAGGTACACTCAGCTGGGTTCCCACTCTGTGGGTGGCAGAGAAACAAAGGGAGCAGAGATTTAAAAAGACAAAGCCAGGAGAGGCTGAGCCACACACCCCCTTATGAGTCCAGGGGACTCCAGAGCAGACAGAGGCAAAGCAGGCAGCCAGTGGGGCAAGGGTCAGCAGGAACACACCGACCTTCCCCACCCCGGCAAGCCCCTTCCAGTCATTTGTTCTCACACAGCATTTCACAGCCCTCCTTGGGGAGATGAGCTAGCAGGTCTAAGCTGACAATCATGGAAGGGGTCCTGCTCTATCTTCACCGTCCCGGCACTTTGAGTTAACTTGGTTAAAACAACTTGTAGTTTTTTTTTTTCTTCTTTAAAACTATTCCTAGATTCTAGAAAGAGGCTGGAGGAAATAATAAGGAAGACGACTTGTTTGCCTCAGCACCAGATGTGAGGGGGTGGGATGGGGTGGGCCAATGGACAGAGGGTGTTTTGGCTTGTCTGCCCTGATCTTGGCTAAGCTAAGCTGGGTGCCAAAAAAAACCTGAGCATTGCCACACCGTGGGGACTGTAGTTAGAGTGGAGACTGTGGACAAGCACACAAACTCAGCATCTCTCCCTCTTTCAGCCATCTTCTCCAGGATGTCTCCAGTGACAGAACTTTCCCTTCTTTATAGAGTCAAGGTGTTTGTTGTCTGAAGTGGGCTGGCTGAGTAGCACAGCTGTGGTTTCTGTGAAGGTCTCCAAGGGTGCTGGGCATCACAGATCTTCTCCAAGTGTAAAAGGTGAAAGGCTGGGGTCATGCTAGACTTACCTCTCCCACACACAAACATTCCCCCTGCCCCCACAGCCCAGCCTGCTATGGGGCCTCCATGGAGCCGTCTCCCTGTGGAGAGTTCGTACTTTCTCCTCGGTAAAGTTGCAGTTGTCATGGGGATGATATGTGATGAGCTCCCTTGATGTGGCTCTGGGTGTAGCACCCAGTAGTGTCCACGACACTTATTGAAGCTGGAAGGCCATCTTCCTTCAGGCAGGATGGCATGCTGAGCTGAGTAGACCCAGTGTGGCCCTTTCAGTAAAGAACTCACAGTAGCTGAAGAAGCAATACCCAAACCATCAAGTTGGTATGGAAGCCATAGCCCTCTGTACAGAAACCAGCTTTCCAGAGAGCATGTCACATCTCAAATGAGAATCTCATATTTTAAGTAGAAACGTTCCTCTTCTGCCATTGATGGGCAAATTGATAAAATACTGGAAGACTCTTTGCCTGACATTCTCCCATGTTTGGAGACTTTTTAAGAAGGAGGGGAAACATATCATAAACTCCATGGAGTCACAGAGGAAGCAGATTTAAAATGATCCAAAAGAGTAAATGCCCTATTATTTTGGGGCCAATGTTGAAAGAGCTAGGCTTCAGGTATGGTTTATGAATATCATATTAAAATGCACTTAGAGAGAGAGTGTTTGAGCCATCCTTCCTGGTTTCCTAATTAGTCACTGATTTTAATATCTTTGCTTTCTCACTCACTTACAATTTAATAAAATATAAAATTTCTTTTTAACAGAACTCATAATGTAGAATTTTTAATAAACTGGAGAACTTACAGTTTTCTTCCCAGCGAACTCACCCTGGACATCCAGCTAATTAATATCCAATCGCGATGCTTCTGTGCTAACAGTCTTTAGCATGACAAATTAGCCTGGTTCTGTCTTAGAAAGATATTTGTGAGGATTACTAATGAGTGTATTTCATATGCCTTAGTCCCTCCCAGGGCATAATTTGGGTGTTCAGGAAGTATATTAGACACCATTTGGGGATTGGGGAGACTATTTAGTGTCTTCACTATAGCACCCATGGCCTCGGAGAGTTAGCCCATCCTGTACATAGCTCAGGTGAGTGCCTGGGAATAATGGAGACACTGGGGGAGGAACAGGGGAACCTTATGAACAGCAGCCAGGTCTGCACTGCTGGTCGAGACCAGAACTTGTCTAGTGGCAAGACCAATTTGAGACAACTTGGTAACTTCCAGCATTATGGCAAGGCTGCCTCCCACTGTGGATGCTGCAGAGAGGAACAGGATGGAAGGGAGGAACAGGCCCATCAGATTGTTCATACACTCTTGGTTTCTCACTGCGGATACAGCAGAGAAGAACAGGATGGAAGGGAGGAACAGGCCTGTTGGCTTGTTCATACACACTTGGTTACAGCAAATCACAGGAACCAGGCATGCCCTTGTGAGTTATAGGTAGCATGACCCAGACTCAGATGTGTTAACTGACCTGCCCAAGGTCACCTTGCTCGGGCTCAGACATGGCAGAGATGGACAGATGCGGGTCTCCTATAATCTTGTTTGTGTTTCTACCACTTTTATGAAAGAAGGAGGCCACTTCTGTAAGTTGACCACAAAGGTGACCCAAGTCACCTGAAGCACACACTATTGTAGGATTTCTTTGGGATGCTTCTCTATGCAACTAGAAGGTTTTGCTCTTGTTGCTCTGCACAAAAGTAAGGACATAAATGCTTCATGTTGATGTTCCTCATTGAACGGTGGGGAGGCTGGTGGGGATGAAGGGTGAAGCAGACCTGGGCCCAAAAAATTCAGAGAGGCCTCGTAAGCAATGCTGCCATCTAGTGAGGTGAACATTAGCTTACCTAAGAGGTAGACTTAGTAGAATTGGGTGAAAATGTTTTAAATTCCCAAGAAGAGTGTGAGGAAACAGAACTCTTTCATCATCAATTGGGAGACCAGGGTTTGATAGGGTGGCGTATGTTTAAATTGACTTTTCCAACAAAAGTCTTTGGGGGAAAGACTTTGTTGTTGGAATCTTCTTGTTTAACACAGTATTCTGGCTTGCTTATCTATGAGCTGAACAATATTTGTTATGCACAGGGGAACGATATACTCTAGACTCCCCAAACCTTTGTCAGCAAATATTTAACTGAGACCCTGTCTAAAAATAGGAAGGGGAGTGGAGAGGATGCTGGTATTGTAGGCTCATGTCAGAGGGACCCTGCCTTCAAACTCCATCACCACACGTTGGAGTGGGTGGGGAGGGGGGAGAGGGAGAGGAAGACACATTTCTATATTATTTCTTAATGATGTAAGTTTCATGTTAGGAATCAGCTTGATCCAGAGTCTCTGGTTTCGTCTGGCTGAAAGCGTTGGGAAGCCCCGTGCAGAATCATCCCTATTTAGCTGCCTAGCCCTTGGCCTTGATTTTCCTCTCCTTTCTGGCTTTGTCTTGAAGCACGTAACCATCATAGATGCAAGAGCTACTAGTCTAGGATTCCCTTCCCTCACTGCTATGGGTATCTCTGAAGGTAAGTCAGTGATGTGTAAAAGAGCTCTCTATGAAAATCAGTTAATTTTCTTATTTATTAGGAACTTATATGAAATATTTGACACAAAAGAAAATAGGAAGCCAAACAGGCTCCTTACTCAAACACTGCTAATCCTTTTGCTTCTACAAAGCAGCTGTAAAGTAAATGGGAAACGAGCCAGCATAGCATTGAGGGCTAACTGGTATAGAGACAATAAATATTTCCCAAGGAATGTAAGTTTCTAGTATAATCCCCTTGTAAACATTATAGACAGATTGTGCTTGACCCCAGACCAGGAAGAAAATCTGGGGCAAGGGTTCAAGGAGACAGAGATAAGAGCAGATCTGTAAACACGGGCTGTCATCATGAGAATGGGGTGTTGGGAACTGGAGAAGATGCAGAGAAGAAGCCAGAACACCTAAAAATAGCAAATCATCGACTTTCCCTTTAGTACTACCTGTAAGGGTCCTGGTAGCTAGGTGATGTGAAGTGGCAGGCAGGTAGCTATGACTCAGAGCGTTCAGGGGAGCATGCCACTTGAGCAGACACTGAGAGGGAAGAACCAATTGTGGATTTAGGAGGGCAATAGTCACAGAGGCTTATGGGTACTGCAGATGTTGAAGAAGTCAGAGACCTTGAGGATTGATCATGGGAAGGACAAAGAGAAAAGAGATGAGGACAAGGCCCCCAGGCCTGTTTCTGCTGGGTGTTGAAAAGACTCTGAGCCATTCACAAATTTAGGGAGGACAGGAGGCCCAGACCAGTGGGCAAGAGCTCATGTTTAGACATGTGAGCTCTTGTTTATTCTGGGACCGTTGGTCTGGAGACAGATATGCCTGAGGGTCTAGTTAGGAGTGAGGACTCCTTGTGGGCTGAGGAAGGACACGGCGGGGGGAGCCTAGGCATGCAAGAGAAAGTTGTAAAGATGGTTCTGGAATTCAGGTATCCCTAGGAGGGTAAGAAAGGTCACGAAGAACTCTGGAAAGCATGTCTTCTGGATCTGATTGTTATCTGCACTCTATGGTCAGTCACCTCACACCAGTACCACCCCTAAGAAGTAGTGTCGGTGTTCTCTGACCACATCATATAGGCTTGCACATCGATCCATCCACTCAGCCAGCATTTATTGGGTCAGTTATAGGAGGAACACAAAGTGTTGTCTTTGGACAGTGGGGGTAGGCGAACACTGCTTCAAGTGGGTCTTAGTGTGGGAAATCAGTGCTGGAAAAGGGAAGTTCTGAGTTCTCTCTCTCTCTCTCTCTCTCTCTCTCTCTCTCTCTCTCTCTCTCTCTCTCTGTGTGTGTGTATGTGTGTGTGTGTGTGTGTGTGTGTGTTCATACCAGTATCCTTTCAGGAATGTCGGAGTTATTTCTTGCTCCTAGTGGTGAGCAGAAACCCTAACCTAGACTCTGCCTGACTGCAGCTTGTGGGACCAGGTTTCAGGAATCCCTGCTGCCCAGCTCAGTTGCTCCTATGGAGAACTCTGCCCCCTGATGGGATGGTTTATGCTGGCCTCCCCCTACCTCCACCCCACACTTGCTGTGTCATCAGTAAACACAGCAAAGGTCATAGTGTCCTACTGACCTGGCTCCAGGATCCCCCTGCATTGTCTTCCTGGGAATGAGCTCCTCCTTAAAGCTATCTATTGATAAGCTAGGCAGTGAACAACTGGGGCAGTTAACTGTGGTAAGCTCGTTACTTATCAGTCTCTGATGCTGGGAGAAGAAAAATGTGTCTTTTCTGATGCTCAAATTCCTTTAGTGTTTCAGACCCACAAAACACCAGGTGTTGGCATCTGGGAGACACAAAGATGAGTCAGACTGAGACCCTGTCTTCAGGAGTCTTGGCTCACGAGGCTCTCTGGTGTGGGGCCAGTGTTAATGGATGAGCACAGTTACAATGTCATAGAGCCTGACATGAATGCCACTGAACAATCTGGAAAATGGGCTTTTAGTACTGGTTATCTACCTGCCATGTTTTAGGTGACTTTGTGGATACAAGAAGTAATCCTGAAAGAAAACGTCGCTGTAGTCTTGAGACTACGTCTCCAGTCAAGGCTCTAGTCCACCTTTAAAGCTGCGTTCTGCCTCCTTTATCTGTATGCCATTGGTTGATTGGGGATTTGGCAGGAGAATCAAGCATCCTGGAGAAGGTTTATACCTCCTCTCTTGCCCCTCTCCCATCTCTGGCCGTCTACCTTGAGCATACCCAGAGTGCTTGGCTTACCCACCAACCCCTAATATGATTTCGCTTTGGAGGGCTATGTGCCCTTCCCCCAGCCTTGAGCGGGCTAGCCCACCTAGGTGAAGTCTATTATCCTGCCACATCTGCAGCTTCCTGCAAGAAAGCCACTACCCACTGAGCAGCTGAGCTTGTCTTCTTGATGAGATCCTGACAAACGGACAAGATCCTGGCAAAGTGGCGGATGGGTTTCCCCCCTTTATAGTCAGACCTTAGAATTAAAACATTGAGCCTTGATCAGAGAACATTGTCTTGGCTCGTTATTTCTCTCGCCGTCCTTCCCATCCATCCCCAGCTTTCCTTACAGGAGCCTAGTAACCCGTGGCCGCAGGCGGCTATAGGTGGCATCTAATGTGGGGCCTAGATACAGAAAGACCAACTGAGGAACACTGTTGGTGAAGATCCACAGAAAACGGAAGAAGATGGTATCCTGAACGGTGGTAAGCAACACACAGCATTAATGTTAGTGCTATAAATTTCATCTTCTGAAGGCTGTTGATTGCAAGGGTGCAAGAAGGACACAGGCTAGACTGAGTCAGCGTCGGCCCAATGGTGATATCAGCTAGGGGTTGACGGTGGAAAATGAAACTGGAAAATTCTAAACAGGCATTTGCCCACAGTCAAGAACTACATCAGGCAAGAGCAGTAGGGTATAAAATAAAATAAGTAAAAGACAAACAACAACAACAACAACAACAAACGGGGAGATGCTATATATACAAATGACATGAGAGGGAGAGAGATCAAAAGAGAAGGAAATTGGACTTCAGAGCTCTCCCAGGGACAGAAGGAAATCAGAAGACGTCCTGCTTTCTCTCTGGCCCCTACTGGAGACATTCTTAGTTCTAGTTACATCAAATTCCCTTCCCTCTCGGTATTGTCTGTCCTTGGTGCACCAATCTGTCCACATGTCAATTTGTGTCTGTTTTTGTTTTGTTGTCTGAATGACTATCGTTCTGTGTTTCATGTTGAAAAGAAAAAAAAAAAAATGGTTAAAACTTCATCTGCTGGCTGTGCATCTCTTGATTCCGTCTCAGTCTGCACAGCGGAGGGAGGCTGATTTAAGTTGCCCCACACCTTAGCCAGGAGTCAAGCACAGCAGGAGAGGCCCTGCTGAAAAGCTGCTTTACAAAGGGGCCTGCAGTTTCTTATGTTCTAGGGCAAATAAGCTGATAGCTGGTTTTTTCCTAGAAAAATCTCTGCAATTGTGATTATTGGATTCAGCAAATGACAAAGTGATTTTGCCCTTAAAATTATAGCTAGAAAAAGTAAAAATTCTTTGATTGGTCTAAATTTATAAGATTCATGTAGCTGCTTCATTTGGTTTCTGTCTGGTCTTAGAGGTATAAATATGCTCATATCTTGGTCATAGAGTATTGGTTTATAAGTTACTGGGTGTGATTAAAAAAGTGTAACATTGGTAACAAGAAAGTTAGCTTAAAACTGGTAACTCAGGGTTGGAGTCATTTTAAACAACCACACATGGCATGAACCAGTCCAGGAAACCAGGCCTCTAAAGCTACTTCTAAATTGGGATAATATTTTATGTAATTCTTATCCTAGAAACTAGACTTATAAGGGATAGGATTCAAAACAATGTCTCTTTAATGAAGCATTAAAAGTTGCACTGTCATGCATTCGTATATAAGAATTGGCAGCCAAACTTTGTAATGTGAGTGATGCTTTTGGTATTGATTTTAAAGAGAATGGATTGTTTAAAATTGGGCTTTGCTTTCCAAAAGTTATGGTTATGCTCTAATATTGCCAAAGAAACTTAAAAATTATGATTAAATTGCCAGTGTTCCATTGGCTTCAGTTTGCATTTAAAAAATATGTTTCTATTAGTGTTTAAAATTGAAATCATACATGTACATAATTTAAAGTGGCATCACTTGAGAAACCTTGAGGTGCAAGACGCCCCCCACTGGGAGTACAGTGGGCATCCCCTGCTTTCTCAGGTTTCTTAAATATTTATCTCCTCAGCATCATGCTTGTCTGCTGACTCTTCTTGACTTGCTTAGATGTCGATTTCTTAAGACTTTGTCACTAGGTTTATGATGTCAAAGTTGTTGCCATGGACTTGGGGGTGTGGCTCCGAGGTAGAGTGCTTGCCTAGCATATACAAGGCCTTGAGTTACAGCCCCAAGCAATGCAAAAATAAACTGCAGTAACAACAAAACCCCAACACAGCCCCTCTGTTTTCCCAGCGTACCTAGACACTGCCCTTTTTGCTGTGTTGACATTTGTTCTGATGCTGCAGAGGGAAGAGAGGGTAAATAATCTCCTGGCTTTATTTTTTTAAAGCATGGATCAAAGCAGTAATTATACCAGTCAGGATATTATTTGGTACATGTTCTTTAACATTTGATTATTTATTCTCTCTCTCTCTCTCTCTCTCTCTCTCTCTCTCTCTCTCTCTCTCTCTCTCTGTGTGTGTGTGTATTAGTGATCCCACATGCAGGCATGCATACATATGACCCATGATGTGCATGTGGAGGTCAGAGGTCAAGTTTCAGAAATCAGTGTTCTCATTCCATTCTATTGGTCCTGAGGATTGAACGGATGTCTTCAAGCTTTACTTTAAGTGCCTTTATCCACTGAGCTCTCTCACTAGCCCTAGGGTTATCTTTTGAAAGCATAATTTCACTGAATAATGTCCTCAATGATAGAATTAAGAACATTAATTCTTGTCCAATCTGGAAAGACCTATTGACTTGCAGTATCCGGGTGGCATAGGATGGTTGTCTAAAGGGAAGGCACACCTACTTGCCATCTTTGCTAGATTCTTTTTCTTTTTTCCTAGAATAAATTTTTGCCTACAAGAATACCAGATAGACAAATTTTAATTGCTCAAAACTAGAGATTTTGAAGAGGGTTTCTTAAATGGGATGAAAGGGGTTTCTCAAATGTCCTTTGGAATATTTAAAGGAAAGCAAGGAACATGCTTTGTTTGTTAATCATAAAATGAGAACTTTCAGTTGAAAGATTGAAGTTCAGAAACTTGATTCCTCCACCATGAGAGCCCAGATACTTCTCAACCTTAAAAGCTTTCTCTGTGAAGATTCGTGGTGATAGCAACAGATGTGACTTATCGATGTTACACATTGTAATGCGCCAATCTCTGGAAGCTGTTTATAACTCAACAAGCCAATGTTGTACAGGCAATCCATGTGTTAGATTACAGATCTTGTAACCCAAGATCCATTTGAAGTGAATATAAGATCCTTTGAAATCTATGGGTTTTAGTACACTAGAGTACTTAGTTTCTTTTAAAATTTATTTATTTTTATTTATGTATTGAACACATTAAGTATAAATTTATAGTTTAGTTTATTGATTATGTGTGGGTGCCTGCTTGTCTGTGTGTATATCACACGTGTGCAGTGCCCTCAGAGGCTAGAAGAGGGTATAGAATCCTCTGGAATTTAAGTTGCAGTCAATTAATTCTAAGATGCCCAATATGTGTGCTAGGACCTGAAGCTGGGCCTTTTACAAGATCAGCAAGTCCTTTTCGTTGTTGAGTCATTTCTCCCAACCCCAAGTGCACAGTCTCTTAATACAGATCCAGAACGTTCGTTTCAGTAACTCTTTAAGAGACTGCCACTTGTTGAACTTTAGTGTAACAACAAAGAAGATTGTCAGTGATGACATTAAAGGCTGGTAAGATATTTCCTCATTTTCTAAGCAGTTGGCTTGATTTTCGTCATGTATTTCAAATGAAATAACACATCTGGAGCTAGGCCATACAACCTTAGTACCATAAGCAATACATCAAAGAAATGCATGCAGTCGTGGGGCTAGGGAGATAGTATGGTGCCTGCCATGAGAGCCTGAGGGCCTGGTTTTGATCCTTACGAAGGCTAGAAAGGCTAGAAGGGATGTCGTGTATTGTAACCTTGGGGCAAGAAGCAGAGACAAATGGGCTTGCTGGCCAGCTAGTATAGCCTTCTTGGTATGGTCCTTGCCTATGAGAGACCCTGTTTCAAAAACAAGGTAGAACCAGGGCACCAGAGACTAACCTTTGGTCTCCATATACATGTGTGCACACATGTACATCCTCATGAAAAAATGTGTCCATGTGTACATGCACAAAACCAAACTTCTGTAATTGTAAAAATAAGACACATTTCTCTAAACTCTACTAGTTCATCAATAACCTCCCCCTCATTGATCTATAGCTCCAGTGGTACAGACTGCAAAAGTTAACAGTTTGGTTCCTAGCACCAGCCTTGAGTTCTAATAATATAGCATTATGTTCAGAGGTAAGCAGCTCTAGGCATGTATTTATGTTGAAAATAAAGTCATTTATGGAGGGTTTAAAAGAGGCTCTGACTTTCCAGGATGACTTGGGGGCAGCTTGGTTCAGGGTTCTATCCTGAGATCTTGATTCACTTGAGTTTGTTCATGTGTAATATGTTCTCTTCTCCCCAGAAATGGCTCCACAATGAAATTAATATAAGTGACAAATTTGTATGTGCTGGAGGACCTTGAGTATGAAGCCAAGGAGGGTACTTCTCCATTTTGAGGAGTAAACCAGGTACCAAGTAGACTTCCTCTGATCCTTCCTGTGTTAGTTCGCCAGCTTTACCTATCTGTGACCAAGTACCCGACATGGCCAAGGTAGAGAGGGAAGGTTGTAGTCGATGGTCATGCAAACCCGCCATCAACTTAATGATGCGTCAACTCCTCGTAGTCAGGAGCACAATGTGGTGCAGGCTGCTTACTTCATGATGGCTGGGAAGTCACACAGAGAGACGAGGGCAAGGGCTCCCTACTGACCAGCAACAGAACTTCTCATCACATTCTACTGTGACTCAGAAAGATAAAGAACCAAAAGACCTGTAGTGTTAAACCGAAGCATTAAGTTGCTTGGAAATACGTGGGATTTCTGGGCACGTGATGAAGGAAGGCAATAAAAATGCTTTCTCGAACTAGTCCCTTTACTGTGCAACCCAGTTATGTGATCCCCTGTAAAGTAAAACTGGCTATGGACGGCCAAAGGGTAAGCAACAGGACTGGGCAGGGTCTGAGGTCATCTCCTCCTGGAGGTTCCCAGCAGCACCCAGAGCCACGGTGTTGGTTGATTTAACCGTTGACAGAGACTCTGGGGTCTCCGTATGGAAGTGAGAGCAGAGGCGGAGAGTGGGGCTGCTCCTGGGCCCTGTACCCTCCACTCTCCTTCTGCCAGAGTAACAGATGAAATGCTGTGAGCGCTCCATGGAGCAGTGAGTCGGTGAGATGCGAGCCCTTGCAGGAGCTGAACCAAACCAAAGACGACACTTTACCCCTTATGTTAGAGCCCAGATCTTGCTTTCGAAATTAGGCAGAGGATTATCTTGTATGATCTTGAGACAAAAATCTAACTGGGAATCTTTCCAATCTCTGTGTCCTCTCTTAAGGGAAGTGAAAATGTGTACATGAATACATATATACATAGGTTTGTACATGCACAGTTTTATTTCCTGGAGGTAACTTGTGACTGACTTAAATGTTACAAAGCTGCAAATGGCTACTCCTATCTCCTCTACTTCCCTAATTATCAGCTCTCTTCTCTCACTTTTTTTCTGAGTAGGAGGTGGACATCATGACTATTTAGGTATGCAGATACCTAGATAATGTGTACTTCTGGGCAAATGACCTTTTGTCTTATAGAGCGAGAATGTAGTTACTGACTTTGGTAAAATTAACATGGCTGCCTACATTTATGTAGTGATCATGTGATCACTTCCAACCTTTTGGCCAAGATCAAGTACAGTTAGTGCCTGCTCTTATCAATTTAATGTGATAGATCACCCGCATTCCAGTCGTCTCCCCAGGTTCTTCATGGCACTGTTTCCCTTCTCCACATAGAACAGTGGTTCTCAACCTTCCTAATGCTGTGGCCTGTTAATACATTTCCTTGTGTTGTGGTGAATCCCCCCCCCCAATAATTATTTTTGTTGCTACTTCATAACTGTAAGTTCGCTACTGTTATGAATCATAATGTAAATATCTGTGTTTTCTGATGGTCTTAGGTGATGCTTGTAAAAGAGTTGTTTGACCCCACCCCCCAAGGGGTTTGCTGCAACCCACAGGTTGAGAACCACTGCTATAGACCATATACTAGGATAAGACTGCACTTAATCCATTCTGTGTTGTTTTTGTTTAGAAGATCTTTCCACAGTGATGTTATCATAGCTATTGGTCACTTGAACAGTATACTATGAATTGTTAGCTAGGTACACTTTTGATCACAGGGCACATCTACTTCACAGCCAGCCTCTTATTCCCTTGAAAGCTAAGTCTCTGTTCTCTGGAGTCCAAAACCACTGGTAAAGCCAGGCATGGTGACACATACCTTTAATCCCAGCACTTGGATCTTTGTGAGTTCGAGGCTAGCCTGGTCTACAGAGTGAATTTCAGGACAGCCAGGGATACACAGAGAAACCCTGTCTTAAAACAAAACACTGCTCCTATTCTTTGGGAAGAATTTTGTTATTGTTTTGTCAGCAATGCTTGGATTTGAACCCACAACCTTGCTTGTGCTTAGGCAAGCACTGTGCTACCAAACCATGCCTCAGGGGCTGTTGCTTTGAAGACAGGTTGTTCAGTACCTAGGTTGTCCTAGTACTTGTGCCTCTACTTCCTGAGTGCTGGAATTTACAGGTGTGCACCATCAAACTCAGATACATTTGTGCAAGGGGCTTTCTTTTGTGTGTGAGGAGCTCTGGGTGTGCATTTTTCTGTGCTTATGGTTATTTGATATAAATCAGAAGCACCAGCTCCTATGAGATCCTTCATGTTTGTCTATTGCAAAACTGACCCACTCTCAGGGCTTTCTTACTCCTAAAGGAGAAAAAAAAAAACATTTTAAGAATCTTTGTTTTGTATCGAGACAACACATCTTATGACTCCAGCAGCACATGTATTTATTCGAGGCTCCTCTCTTGGCATTGTTTTGTTTCTGATGCGTCAAGGGCAGTAACTCGTATGATAATTGAGCATTTCTATGCAGGCAGTGCTTTAGCTAGGTCAATCAAAAGGGACATTCAGCAGTTCTGGTCCCCGCCATTCTGAACAACCTGCTTAACATGCACCAACATGCATTATTAATTACAATAGCACATCAATAAAAACACTCACAAGACACAATGCACATTAGAATTATCGAGGTGATTTTTACATGGATGGTGATGCTCAGGCCTACGAAGCCTATTAAACCGCCAAAGGTTACTAATAAAGCCAGAGCCGTGGCACCAACTGTCCCTAACTTTCCCACCGATTTCCTTGCTTTCAAAACTCCCCTTATGAATGGCCTCCTCAGTGTCTAAGGATCAGAGAAGCGCTGGGAGACAAGCTGACATTTTTTTTTGAAAAGGTTGCAGAAATCCATGGCATAAGTTCTTTGAAGAGAAAGCAAAATGTAAGAATAGGTTCTCATTTTACAAGAGTACTATTTTCTGTGGAAGGGACTTCAGTGTGGGCTGCATTTGCAAGGTCACACGGGTCTGGAAGGCTGGTGGAGGGCCAGGGTGGTGACACTTTCTAATGTACTTCTGGTCTTTTAGGGTTCACCTCATCTTTGCTTACTAATTGATCTCTGTTAGAGAAGGAAGTAAACAAAACAAGACTTTTTTTTTTTTTTTTGAGAAAGACTTGGAATTTGAGTGATTTCTGGTCTCGAAGTGTCCTAATCTCACAGTTTTAACCTAAGGGAGCTGCTCCCAGTGTATAAAGTCATCAGATGGGGCCTGCGCTGAGGAAGAGCTCAGCGGTAGAGAACTTGTCTGGCACTTGCTTATTAGCATTCTTATTAACTGTAAACAGTGATGTCTTTAAAAGCATTCTTCTTTTAGGTTCCATTGTTTTATGTTTATGTGCATGAGAGTTTTTGCCTGCCTGTTTGTCCCTGTATCTATCACATGTGTGCCTGGTGCCTGTAGAGGTCAGAAGGGGGTATCAGATCATTTGGAACTGAAGTGATGGATGGCTGTGGCCCACCATGGGAGAGCTGAGAAACAAGCCCAGGTCCTCCGTAAGAACAAGCCCTCTCTGCTACTGAACCATTGCTTCTGTTCCATGAGTCTTAGAGATGTGATTGATGTTCAGTATGGTGGCCAATAGCCACATGTAGTTACTGACATCTGAAGTGGGGCTGGCTAGTCAAGAGGGCTCTGTGCCATAAGCAATGACCACTTCTCAGGTTTCAGAGACTTAGTCCCTGGAAAAGTTTTGTTGGTTTTGCTTTTAAATATAATTATAATATTGAATGTACATTGGATACCATGGGTGAGAGATAAAGCCACTGAAGTAAATTTCATCTCTTCCTTTGTACTTTTAAATCTGGTTACTGCTGTCCGACAGAGAAGCAAATGCATTTGTGGAACCTCTGTCTTTCTGTTGGAAAGCTCCACTCTAGGACAGAAGAACATTTAATGCAGAAGAAGGATTTTGTACCGCACACTTTTGACTAAAGGATGAACAGGACAGCCAGCGACCCATTTTGATGGTTGTTGGATTCTGGTTCCATTAAGGCTCCCTTAATCAAAATTCTTGCCAATTTGCCCCCAATCTTTGATTGAAAGGATCACTGCATATTTTTTTATTTGCCTAAAACAGCACATTTGTGACAGAGGTGTAGCATGGTCTTCGTGTTGGTCCTCTAACAAGTGGAGTGGGGGCTGCCTCTGACTCTGTTGCCTGCCATTAGGTCCTCCTTTCTTTAATGGACTGTCCGGTGGGGCCTCAGTGGGAGATAATGTGCTTAGTTCTGCTGGGACTTGATGTTCCAGGGCAGGATGGTCCCAAAGGGGACATACCCTCCTCAGAGAAGGGAAGGGGATTTTTAAGAGTAGGACTGGGGCTGTGATCAGAGGTAAAGTGAAAACATAAATTAATTAATGAAAAAATAATAAAAATCAGGACAACTCCATCTCATTTCAAAACTGACTTACTTTTAATAGCATTTGTGCAAAAACATTCTATTTATATGGATAGGAGGCCTGATTCACAGAGTTCTTAGGAGGCTAACGAATTGTGAAAATTATCCAGAAATTTGTGAAAGAACCTGTCTGGTCCCACGGAGAGGCGTGCAGGGGGACTTAAGGGCCCTTAGAAGTCTCAGACCAGCCATCTGCCTCTGTGTTCACACCTTCCTTCCAATAAATGAAGCCATTGGGGAAGATAAAATATTTATTCCTAAGTGTCTATAACTGAATTTATGACTATAACTTGCTGGATATTATTGCCTGTGTAAACCCATGTAACTGTGCACGTAAAACATGTTTTTATTAGTTCCTACATAAAAATTTTATGATAATGGTGAACAAAGGAGCAATTTAGTTTAGCAGAGTTTGTTCTTATTACTCTGGCTTCCAATAGACTAGCTACAGTGCAAACAGCAGAAGTCTGCAGGGGAGAGGGGCAGGGCTTGCTGGGCTCCTGCTCCCAGCAGTGGGCTGAGAAGGTGGGGAGGCCCCCAGAAACCCCTGGGGCCTCAGGGGGTGAGGCTGGGGAGGGGAGCCATTAAATCTCTGCAGGTTCTTGTTGGGCAACCCCACTCCCCATTTGTAGCTGTGCAGCATTCAGATTTAGCCTCTGAAAAGGCTTCATAACTGCTACTGAAAGAACTCCCACATACTGTATTTCAACCAGAGAATTACAGAGAGAAAAGGGTTCAAGTGGCTTATTGTGGGTCATCTCCCACTCTGGGATTTAAACAAAGCGCATACAGAACAAAGTTCCTTTGGCCCTGGTNCCTTCATCTGAGTCTCCCCTGTCTGCAGGGTTTGGCAGACTTTCTGGATGGAGAGCCCACGCCTCTCATTCCCACTACCACCCTTTCATGCTTGACCCCGCGAATGCGGCAAAGGATCCCTGTGGTGACCTGGATTGAAGGGAAGTTCCTCTAGAATTTGAAAATAAAGCATCTTCCATAAACACAGCCAGTTCCTTCCTAATGGCTAGTTGAAAATCGCTAGTCCGCAATCTTAAGTGAACACAGTTCCTGCACTGACATTTAGGGACAGGATTTGACATGTGGAAATGGACTCGGTAAAAGCAAGATGTATTTTAAATTGCATGAACTTGGGAATGAAAGACAAAGGATTATTGTAGGCATATAACGCTGAAGGCTACCCTAGAAATCGACTGAGAAACTGGACCAGCGTGGTGCGTGCTGAGTTCATTCTGGGATGAGCTCTCTCTGAAACATTAGTTGAAGGACAGCCCAGTCCCTAGAGACTATGAGCTAGATTCTAAACATCAGAAGTTCTTTTTTTTCCAATTTTTATGAGGTATTTACTTCATTTACGTTTTAAATGTTATCCCCTATACCCTCCCCCCAGCTCCCCTACCCACCCACTCCCCCTTCTTGGCCCTGGTGTTCCCCTGTACTGTGGCATATAAAGTTTGCAGGACCAAGGGGCCTCTCTTCCCAATGATGGCTGACTAGACCATCTTCTGCTACATATGCAGCTAGAGACACGAGTTCTGGGGGTACTGGTTAGTTCATATTGTTGTTCCACCTATAGGGTTGCGGCCCCCTTCAGCTTCTTGGGTACTTTCTCTAGCACATCGGAAGTTCTTAAACATTGGAACTCTCATGGTCAAGGTCTAGAGATGCAGCTTAGTCAGTAGGGTGCTTGCCTAGAATGTAGAGACCCTTGTATTCAGTACCCAGCATCACATAGCATGGTGGTGGCACACACCTGTAATCCAAGCACATGGATGCTAGAGGCAGGATAATCAGAGATTAAGGGATATCCTTGGTTACATAGTGAGGCTGACCTAGGATGAGAGAGAGAGAGAGAGAGAGAGAGAGAGAGAGAGAGAGAGAGCGCCAGTAAAGTACACACCTTGCTCACAAGCATGAGGACCTGAGTTTGACCCCTAGAACTCACATTAGAAACAAAACCAGTCAGTCAGGCTATATACTTGAAATCCCAGTTCTGGATAGGCAGAGATAGGCATAACCCTAGGGCTTGCCTGCCTGCCAGTCTAATAACTTACTTGGTAAGCTCCAGGCCAGTCAGAGACCCTATCTCAAACAAACCGACAAAAGCAAAGTGGGTGACCCCTGAGGAGTGACATCCAAGGCTGTCCTCTGTTTCTATATGCATGTCCACAACTCTCATGTATACAAGCTTGCATGTGTACACAAGCAAACACATACACACAAGACAACACTGTCAACTCACAGTTGAGAAGCACCTGGTTCGTCTCCCTGTTTTGGTGGGTGTAAATAGCATCATTGTAGACAGATAGCCACATGTTCTGTTCTCAGAAGTATATAGGGCAGTGGTTCTCAACCATCCTAATTCTGTGACCCTTTAATACAGTTCCTTGTGTTGTGGTGACCCCAATCATAAAATTATTTTCATTGCTTTTTTGTAACTGTAATTTTTGCTTCTGTTATGAACCATAATGTAAAAACCTGTATTTTCCAATGGCCTTAGTGACCCTGGTGAAAGAGGATTGAGCATTGCTGTTGCTTGGGGAGAGTCTACATCACCTGCACAGTAATTGAGAGACTGGGTTTCCTTGCAGGACTAATCTATTAGGTCCTTTATTCTCTATGTTCCCATAGTCGACCTGTTACTGACTCTCAGATATGTCTTTGTGTACTTTAGATATATTTCTTAGTGTTCATTGCCCCCTGCCAAGGACTTATGTCCTGAACAAAGAATATCTTAGGTATGCTCATGTGTGTGCATGTATAGATGTGTACGGGTGTGTGTGCATCATGTGTGTGCACCTCTTTGCTTTGATCTCATCCTTTGCTGTGGGCAACTAAGTCTTTAACTATAAAATGGACACTCCTGTTGATTTATTCTTGCCCAATTTCTGTGATTCTGTTAGTGATAACAGAATAACCCTCTAGAAATTTAAACAACTCAATTTTCAACACTTGTCAAGAAGACTGTGTAGGGTAATAAAGCTTACTCCACAAGGTTCGTGGACATGACCTTCCAAAGTGAAGAAATTGCTGTCCACTGGGGAAAGGTTACTACAAGCGGGAATATCTTTGTCTGTACTGAAAATCGCAGCTTTTGGCACGGGTTTCTTTCTGAGATGGCCTGGTTGATTCTAGGCCTTGGATGTAAGAACTGAGACCTGTTTGTATGGTTATCCCACAAACATGGAAACAGCACAGCCTCCACAATTGCTTTTTGTTGAGGATACGGTCATGGTCATGGTTTGTAGGTTGGCATGGGAGTGAGATGATAGGTTTAGTTGAGATATTGTTGCTCTCTCAGAAAAGATTATTAAAGAAATAACTGTTTGGAGCCAACTCCAGCAAGACTGAGTTTCAAATGCAGTGTAGTCTTTTAACTGAGGAGCAGATGAATAGCTTTTCAAGTGTGTATGAAAGGCAAGAATCCCTAAAGATCAGCTGTTTTAAATAGCACACTCCAGGGACCCAAGGCTTATAACAAAAGGGTAGATATGGCAGAGATGAACCCCGAGGTCCAGTTCTGAGAATCAAGTGTGCTGGCTGGGCTCCCTGAGGTGTTGGGGAATGCCAATCTTGTTGGCTCTGGTTGGTTAGCTAGGGGAGTTTAGTTAGATATGGTCACAATGTCAGTTGGTGTTGACTCTGACCCACATACGAGTGGAAAACACAGCTGAGCTTGGGAAAAAACATAGTATACACAATAGGACAGAAAAAGTTACGTCTTCAATGAACAGGGAAGAAATCTGAGCAGAACCCTCTAATGAAAAAACCGGGACACTAGATGGAATATTACAGCCACAATGGAAAAAAGCAGAGTATTTAAAAATGCAAGATTAGACACATTTCTAGTCCTGGCCCATCACACAGAAAACCTCCTTGATAATTTTATGCAGACAGGAGAATTTTACATATTAGATAGATTTGAATAAATCTGAAATAGCAAAAAAAAATTAACTTTGGAATTTTGTTTTACAAGTCATGAGGTCCAGTATTAAAAAAATGTTTAAAAACTATATTTTAGTGTTCTATATGAGAATTCGGAATTAAGGAAGTAGAGAGATTATTTGGGCATTACTCTAGTTCCAAAGAATTCTCAATGTTACTTTTCTCAGAGAAGGGTAGAGTGATGACACATATAAGCATATTTAGTTAATAATCTAGGCCTGTTAGATGGACCAGTTTAGAAAGCATCAGAGGCCAAAGGTGTGGGTTCAGTAACAAGATTAGGATTTGCTTGATTAGGGTCAGTGACCCAGAGCTTCACAGCAGACAACACTGTGACTGTGACATGCTGTCCCTGACTTGTAGGAATGGTGTGACAGATACAGCAAGTGACCCTAAACTCAGAGGGGAAGAGAATGATCCCCAAACTGTCAGAGTGCCGTGAGCTCAGTCCTCCAGCTGGCCTTTTTGTGTGCAGGTTTGTCGGGGAAAGGGTTAGCAGATTGCTTTTGAGTCTTAAACCAGTTTTGAGAATAAAGATATCTGAAGGTCCCTCTAGCTAAATATCCTTCAGGTGTACCTCTGATTTGAACCATTAGGATGTGGCAAGGTTAACTGACTGTAATAAGGTCCTGCAGCTGGAACTTTGTGTACAACTGAACCCTGCCTCTTAAAGCTCACCCATAGACAGTGTCTGCCTCTCTCTCTGTATTTCCGAGATCTTCAATTAGTTTTGAGCTCTGCTCTCCCATGATAGATGTCCTGACAGGTGTCAATAGACATATAAAACTTGGTCTAGTATATATCTAAAAGCTTTTCCGGCTTTTTTTTTTTTTGGATTATGCAGAATTTTCCATTTCTTCAGTTGGTAAACAGAAAATATGAGATGATGTCAGAACCGGAACCACGTAAGGCAGGCAGTGCATCATGGGGCAATCAGCTGACTGCACGTCAGTCCTTGTTTCAATGCTAGTGGGTAATGTTATTGCTGTTGTCTTCATAGATGTGTTCATAAGGTTTCACATAAAGGCCACTGAAAGGCTGAGTAAGGATAAACTTAAGGATGTCATTATATTTTTAAATGTTCTTGCTTCATGTGTCATTATGGCTTAGACCACAGGACACATTCAGTCATGTTCTGTCATTTCATTTCAGATATACCAGCTCCCCTCACTGGGGAAACAGGCTAGATAAGAAAACTGATTTATTCAAAGCTTCCGATTTTGTTCCAACTGAGCCAGCCCCACAATAGTTCTTAGTCCATACAGCATTAACTGAGGGTCCTGTGCCTGCCACACCCTTCCCCAGACACTGGGATGACAATACCAATTCCATTCGGTCCAGCCTGCCTCTGGCTTGTTTCTGGCTATGATTTATGCTGTTGTGGTTTCTGTATCTAGTCTCCAGCAACTGCAGGTCTCATCCCTGCGTCTTCTATGGGCTCGTCTCTCTTTTCTACCATCTCTAGCTAGCATTTTGAGAAGTGCTCATATACTCTGCATGCATGCCTGACATTGTTTCCTCACATATGCAGACTGCAAAGTTGTTTTTGAATTGATCTTGCTGACCACTCTTCAGGCTATGGTGGGTTACCTACAACTGAGTATTGTCTACCCTAAAAAACCTTTTAGCTTGTTCTCTCTCTCTCTCTCTCTCTCTCTCTCTCTCTCTCTCTCTCTCTCTCTCT